>NC_137622.1:38737656-38880156 GCF_963280865.1 Gymnoscopelus braueri
CTTTCCACCACTGCAAATAGTCACGTTTCCAGGGTGTTGCTTGTCTTCCATATTTCTTTGTTTGCTCTCCTCAAGCATCTGTTGTCATAGATATCTGGCAGGGCTGTAAGGGCACGGTACGCCCAGCGGTACGCTCTGCCAAATGCGCCACCTTCTGAAGGATTTGCAGGTCCTGAGAGTGGCTATTCCCATGCCAGACAGTCATGCCCCCTGTCATTAAGTTCTGGGGTGGTGGCAGACTTTAGAAGAAGGACTTTTCTGTGACACCTTGAAGGCACTGGTTCCCAGAGGTTTTAGCTCGAGACCCTGAAGATAAATGTGATGTCTCCCTGGAACCCAAACTAGTGAAAAATCTACACGCTGAGCTCACAACGCATGAGCTTGTATTTCGGCTATTGTCACTACTTCATTCATGGAATTTCTTTGAGGGTTTTGTTTTCATATATTTATGTTTTTTTTTATTTTTTTTATGTTTATTATTTTATAACGAAATATAAACAAAATAAAAACTAAGCTATGATGACTAAAACTATGACTAAATATATTGACAATTTTGTCAACAAATAAAAACCAGACTAAAATGTTACGGGAGGGACTAGTGGAGAAGAGCTCCAGTAGAACTAAAAGACAAGTCATTTTATGTTTGCTTGCGCTCAGGTGTTGCGCTCTGAAAATAGCCGATCTACAAGCTCACAACGCGTCGCATTGTGAGCTTGTAGATCGGCTATTTTCAGCATGCAACCAAGTGTAAAATCAGCCAGTACGACGCCATCAAGGCACCGCCAAAATACATTTTAGTCGACTAAATCAACTGAGCATTTAGTCGACTATAATCGTATGATATTTAGTCGACTAAAACTAGACCAACAGTAAAGCTTTTCAGATGACTAAAATATGACTCAAACGAAATGGAATTTTATTCAAAAGAATAAAAGACTAAAACTAAATCAAAACTTGCTGCCGAAATCAACACTGCTGTGAGGCTCCTGTGCTGAGGGTGAGGGAGTTTACGGTGTGACTGCATGCCCACCATGACTACCTGTGGTATGGCAGTTAGGGGGGTGGGGGGGGGGGGGGTTGAAAGGTTTCCCGGTTTGATCCCCAGCCCCCCCTGGGTTTAGTGTCAACGTGTCCTTGAGCAAGACTCTGAACCCCTAACTGCTCCCAATGAGCAGGTTGGTGCCTTGCATGGTTTCCTCCACCGACTGTGTGACGTACATTGTAAAGACCTTTGGATAATGGTGCTATATAGAAATGCACCATTTACCATTTAGAGAGGTTCATTTTAGACACTTCAGCTCAGGATTAAACATTACCATTTATTAACCATGTACCATGTACACTACAGTATTGCATATAACCATTACTGCAATATTTACCATTTACTGCAATGATATTGCACTCAGTTTGGCGGTGTGACTCTGCTCATGTGATATTAAAGACTACCTGCGCACGCATGGCATAGAATCTGATATCACAAACCCCCCAGCGCAGAGCATAAAATACAGTTTTACATGAACATAACATTGAACCTTCATTGCATAATTAAACTACCACATGTCATAGTCATAGTACAGTCCATAGAACCACAGTACAATCCACAGAATCAACCTACTAACAATATGAACTAAATGCCACAGGGAGGAGGCCGGGGAGGTGGAGGGAATTTTGAAAACCAACAGCTGTACAACCGTCAATGACAGCTAAGCACGTAGAACGAACAGTGAACAGAGGGCTGCTTAAATGAACCGCCAGAGTTGCACCGTGGGAATGAGGGTGTGAGTGAGTTTGCTTGTAGCGAATGAGGATGGCGCGAGGTTGAACGTACTGACTTGTGGGAGTACGAATGAATTAGCTCGTTAGTGAATGAAGGGGGAGGGGGGGGGGGTCCGGGGAGAGTGAACGTAGCATATAAAGCTCCTGCCTTCCGTGCCTACATGAACCATCGCTACGCTGAATTTATTGCTACTACTTACAGAGCTTGGCCCTTTACTGTCAGTGACATTTAAAGGAGAATTTTGGACTAAAGTTTTCTTACCTTTTCTATGACGTTATGATATCTTAGGATGAATGGTACAGTAGAAAAATTTCATAACTCCACCCCTGAGCCGCCACAGCTTAAAAGGTGCGCGGATAGGCCTTAGGTTAGATCACATATTTTAATAGCTTTTTTTAATTTATTTTTTGGTGAGATCTGACCTTCATAGTGACAGAACACTATGCAACCAAAAAAAAAAAAAAAAAAAAAAAAACAGAAGTCTCGCTAGACGAGATTTCAATCTCGAGATTTCAATCTCGTCTAGCGAGACTTCTTCTTTTTTGGAACAGTGTTCTGTCACTATGAAGGTCAGATCTCACCAAAAATAAATTTAAAAAAAGCTATTAAAATATGTGATCTAACCTAAGGCCTATCCGCGCACCTTTTAAGCTGTGGCGGCTCAGGGGTGGAGTTATGAAATTTTTCTACTATACCATTCATCCTAAGATATCATAACGTCATAGAAAAGGTAAGAAAACTTTAGTCCAAAATTCTCCTTTAATGTGATTTGTTTCCAATATTGTTGTTGTTTTCTTCATGATAGCTAAGTTTTCTTGGCAAATGCCAAGAAACATTACAATCAATTCTCAAAAGATGAATGAATGAATGCTTTCCATTTCCAGATGTTTTCTTCTATGTACATGAACTGCTTTAAAACTAAAACACAAAAAGAGGGGGGGGGGGGGAGAAGAAAAATAAACATGTTTTAAAAGTGTCTGAAATGACCCCCTTGTCTGAGCACACTTTTCTGATTTCTCTTTCAGGAGTGACCTCTCTGATGGGAGCAGAGGAGTTCTGGAGCTCCCCGACGTTCTGCCTGCATCTCCCCAAACGCTCTCATGCCATGCTGAACCGGAGAGGAGAGGAGAGGAGCAACGCATTCCCACTCCCAAGACGGCAAACGGGTGACTCCTTGGGACGGACCAAGAAGTCAAACGTTTGACTGGAAAGGGGGGGGGGGGGGGGGGGGGCAAAAACGGCACATGTTGACTAGGGGGGATATCATACCAGTTAGAGTTACCATTCTAACCCCTATCGGGACATTAACTCCAACGGCACTGAGTCGGCTGCAGTGGACTTCGCAACGTTCGGCACGGGGACTCGCTTGCCTTACGGCTCTGCTCGCTCGGTGTGGCTCGAGTTCGCTTTGGTAACAGTTTTTTTTTTTTAGCGGACGTCTGGGGTTTGAGAACGGCACTTCCACAGTCCTGGAGTGCGGAAGTGCCCGGGGACAGCACCGTTTGACTGGAAGGGTACCTATACCCCCTTCCAGTTAGTGATGGGTCGTTCATGATCGATTCGTTCAAAAAGAACTAGTTCATTGCCGTGAACGTGAGCGAGTTCGTTCACATCCTGAAACTGTTACGTTCATGCTATCGTTCATGCCCCCCATCCCCTACCCCCCGTACACAGGACGGCAGGGCGGGCTGTACGCGCGACGTAATACTAACGCTCACGCGATGGTGTTTTTCACTAGAAAATAGCGCTACTGAACGTGAACGTGAACGAATCGTTTGAGCGAATCATTGGCGTGAACATGAACGAAATCGTTCGTTCACTGAGATGAGCGTTTTTTTCCCCAGCACTACTTCCAGTCAAATGTTTGATGTTTGGTCACTTTTGTCACAATATGCATTTTGGGGAGTGAGAGTGTGTTGAGAGGAGAGGAGAGGAGAGGAAAGGAAAGGAGAGAAAGAGGAGAGGAGTGGAGAGGAGAGGCAGATGAAAGGACAGTACAACAGCTAACGAGAGAAGAGATGCTCTGCAGAGAAGAGGTGGAGATATGTATAAAAAAAGCCAGGAGAAAGGGGGGAGAAGATGAGAGTATCTCATCACCAGAAGCACTTAATAGTAGACTCTGTCTATATACCGGCCATTACGAGACTGTCCCACAGGTATCATCATCACAGGTGAACTCAACGTCATTTGCTCATACAAGAGCTTCAAAAAAACAGTGGATGAGCACACAGACGACACCGTGATGGATAATAAGCAGAACAAAACTGTTTGGCTGAAAGGGCGACAACAAGACAGAGAGTCTTAACATTTGAAATGTTACAAAACTCCCTGAAATTTTCTTCTTTTCTCTTTTTTTTTGGGACATTCTGGAAGACCAAGGACAAGACAGGGAGTCCTCCCCATGCTGCACCTTGATACGTCGTTTGTGGTTTGCCAGTCCCGTTTTGTGGTGGTGGGCAGGCCACTAAAGTGTTAACCCATTAAGACCGGGAACGCATCTGTGTCATTTTCTTTGGGCTATTAAAAATAGCAGATATACTCGCTTATAGATCTGCTATTTTTGATTATTTTTTTTTCGCAAATCTTTGCTTCTGGGGCGGTCCCTGGAACAAAACATTTTGAGATGAGGGTCCGCGGCCAAATACATACAATTTTGTGGGTCCTTGAAAACCACTGATATAGAAACATGTGTTTTTCAAAAAACTGTAGGATTTAGAAGACATTTGTAGAATCCCCCAGAAGCAAAGATTTGAGTTACAAATGTTTCCTTTAAAAAGGTATATTCAAAGATTTGCACAAATGTTCACGTTTTTTTTTTACCAAAATAGCAGATCTACAAGCTCATAGCGCGGCACTCGGTGCCGTGCTATGAGCTTGTATATCTGCTATTTTTAAATAGCCAAATAAATCTAAAATGACACAGATGCGTTCCCGGTCTTAATGGGTTAATATGTTTCAGTTGAGCCTGGGTCTCAGTTGTTTTGGAATCTTCACGCGGAAAAGAGCACCGGTATGTTTTAATGCGCTTAAGTCCCAGGGTGACTACATTTTCTCAGATTTGGGACCTTGGATGAAAAGACGGGGAAGAATTTAACCCTGCCTGCACTTCAGGTTGAAGGAATGTAATTACTAATAGCTCATGGTAGGGCATTAGACGGTAACTAAAGAACGTTATTCACCCAGAAAGAAAAGTCACAATGCTGCTTTTGATGCTTCAGTGAGCTCCGTTTGCATTTTACTGTGTGACACACATTGTTATTCAGCACTGCAACGAACCCATTTGTTTTCATTCTTCCTTGTTTTGGTGTTCTCTGCTAGCTGGCCGACTTATTATTTGATCACTTTACAAAATTCATAGATATAACCTCAGTAGTCTAGCGCAGTGGTTTTCAAAATGTTGTGCCCAAGGCAATCCCATGGGCCCAAGTCAAAATCTCGAGGCACACCGGTATTCATAGCAAAAATAGCAGATCTGCAAGCTCTCAAAGCGTTGCATGTTGTGAGCCTGTAGATCTGCTATTTTCAGTATATATTTTTTTATCTACAGTATAAGGACATGCCCAAAATAGTGGTTAAAATATCTATATATTTTTAGGGTATAGAATTTGCCTCTGTATTGGGAAATGAGTGCCGCACAAATTACTCATAAAGCTTTATTTAATTTGTTTTGTATAACATCACTTTTTGTATAGTTGTATACCGTATATTGCAATAATGATTGAGTGGTGGTCACAATATCCCCAATATGTGGCACACCTGGACTGGTCTCACAGCAACACCATTGTGCCTCGTCAGCCACACCGTTTGAGAACCACTGTGTCGCGTGTGATGTCAGAGGCAAACATACCATAATAACATAACCGCGTGGATTAAAGTTCTCGCCACGACTGATTTCAGTCATTTCGATTCATGTTGAAGCATGTTGTGCACTGAAAATAGCAGATCTACAAGCTCTCAATGCGCATTGGGAGCCTGTAAATTGGCTATTTTAGCTAATTAGAGCATTTATAGTGGTCAAACTAGCAATATGTTCAGAGGCATCTTCCATAAAACCCTAATGGTTTCAGATATTTCATTAAAGCAAAGGTTAAAGCCTCAATCTGTGATTTCTTCCCCTGGTTGGCAGTATGTAGAAACAGCAGGAACAATATTACAAAAACATAATTTTACATATTGTGTTGATTGTTTAGGAATCAGCGCTAGTGTGGGTGGGGGGGGGGTCTCCTTTCACACCGTTTCACAAATCACACATTAGGACATATGCAATACAAAGATTTTCAGTCGTGAGATTTTATTTTCGCTTTAATCCATGTAAGCGTGAAAGTGGTCGCTGTCCTCGCAGATGAAATGGGAGCTCAAAAGTCGCACAAGTGTCTAACTGGCCAGCAGTGTTGATTTCGTCGACTAAAACTATGACGATTTTTTTTTAGTTGACTACCTTTTTTCACTGACGAAAACTAAATAAAAACCAAGCTATTGTGACTAAAACTGAGACTAAATATATTGACAATTTGGTCAACAAATAAAAACTAGACTAAAATGTTAGCTAGTGGAGAAGAGATCCAGTTGAACTAAAAGACAAGTCATTTTAAGCTTGGCTGCGCGCAGGTGTTGCACTCTGAAAATAGCAGATCTACAAGCTCACAACCGTCGCAGTTGTGAGCTTGTAGATTGGCTATTTTCAGCATGCAACCAAGTGTAAAATCAGCCATTAGGACGCCATCAAGGCACCGCCAAAATACATTTTAGTGAACTGTAGATTTGGTCGACAATAATCTTATATTTAGTCGACTAAAACTAGACTAAAAGTAAAACATTTCAGATGACTAAAATATGACTAAACCTAAATGGAATTTGATTCAAAAGACTATGAATAAAACGGAATAGAAATGCGCTGTCAAAATCAACACTACTGGTCAGAGCTGAGAAGAAGGGTCAATATTTTAGCTATCATAACATTGGGTTAACGTCGTGTAAACATAACAACCGTTCCACAGAGGACTATTAACATTCTGTCATAAATGATTGGAGTGTAACATTTGTTGAAAGCAGCAGTCAGTTTTGCCTCGAATGAACATGTCCAACCAACAGATGCACGTGTCCTCATGTTATGTTTATGTTCTGCCCAGCAGCTGTTGAAATAGCGAGGGATCGGATGAAGTGACCGTTGTTGGCTGTCCAGTATTATTCATCACACAGTTAAACCATTATTTACTGCTTGTAATTTTGGTGTATTTCGTTTTTGTTTATCTTTATCTGTTAAATCCGTAGTTTCTAATTTGTAGCTACTATTTTTTTTTTTTGGTGTATTTTGTCATTGAAACTTCATTTACTGTTGCAATTTGGAGTGTTGTTGTTGTTGTTACCAGAATATTAAAAGGACTCAAAGAGAAAAATCTTATCGCTGTCAGTGTCATCGCTGACTCGCTCTTGCGGAACAGACACCAAGAAAGGATGCTTCAGTTTTATTTAGATGTTGGGATGATTGACACGGTTTAAGCCAAGGCAAGGGGTCTTCAACAGGGGGTCCGGGCCCCTTGGGGGGGGGGGGGGGGGGGGTCCTCAAAGTTACTACAGGGAGGGCTGCCAAATCTTTGTGTGATAGGATTCTTTTTGGATTCCTTGCATTAACCACTTGAACCCTAGCATCCCTATCCCGAGGAGAACTTTAGCCAAAATGAAGATGAAAATAGCAGATCTACAAGCTCACAACGCCTCGCGCTGCGAGGTGTTGTGAGCTTTGTAGATCGGCTATTTTCGGCAAAGAGGTTTGGTGTAGGGGGGGGGGGGGAAGAGCAGATCAAGTACAGAGCCAAAGGTCAAGTTTACTAAGTATTGATGGTTCATGGATGAATTTCTGAAAATGCGCGTTAATATGAATCCAACATACACTGATAGTGACGTGAAACAAGTCTATGAAGCTGTATGTGAAATCTATGAAGAAGTTCAATGTGCAACACAATGTTATACAATATGTAGTGGGGGGGGGGGGGGGGTCCCTGCTTCATCTATCTCCCAGCTAAGGGGTCCTTGGCCTGAAAAACATTGAAGACCCCTGGTTTAAGGCATGAATCAATGCCCCTTCTGGTATCAAAGCAATAGAGACAGTCAGAGTAACTTTAGTATCCTAGCCGGCTTCACAGGCTCGACTAGTCTGACAATGTCCCAACTGTCAGTCTTATACAAGAACCACAAGGGTTTAGTTGAGACCAAGTTTATTTTCAATCTAACCTTTTATTTTGTCTCTGAATAGTAAAAATGTAATAAAATCTCTCTCTCTCTCTCTCTCTCTCTCTCTCATATACCATGCTTTTACCACCATCTAGTGGAGAGGAGATGGAGCTGCAGAAAGATAGGCGATTTAGTTTGACAAGCATGATCATGATCACTTAAAGCCGGGTTAGTTCAGATTTTTGGACTTAAAGCTGTATGTAGTGGTTGCAAAGGTATTACTTGATTGAGTCCCGTGGTCAGAGTTCTGGTCCGGTTATGATGAATATGAAGTAGTTCCGGTAGATTAGTAGATTTGGTGGGGGCCGCTCATTAAAAACAAGACCAGGAGACCTGGTTCTGCCAGACCCAGAATGAAGTCCTAGTATGTAACACACCTACAAACCACTTTATAACTGAAGTTCATGATGTCATGAATAGTTCGTGACGAAAGGGGACGTCACAAACCTTTTTTTGGCTGGGGCCAGAGGACAAATGGCCCCTGCCCATGTTTGGACGAAACAGGTACAAAGCCTCATGTTTGATTGATTGATGTAGTTTATTTAGAAAGACATGAGAATAGTACATGACAGTACATAACAGTACATGGAAGTACAAATTCACAATACAAGGTCTACTAAACTGGAACTCTCATTAAGCACTAAGCTTGTTTAAGATGAGAACCCCATGTAAGCCCGACCCCTTGGGTCTGGCAATAAATTAATTTTAAAAAACTAGCGTCATTTGTATTGTTGACCTATTTCTACCATGTATTGCAGGTTTCGTTCAACTTTGACCCCTCAGTCACTTGGTACTATTTTTTGTGTCATATATTTTGTGGGTGGGTAGGCTGCCGCCTGCCGCGGCCAGTGGTGTAAAGTAACTAAGTACATTTACTTAAAGGGATATTTCACTTTCCAAAAAACGTTTGGTCATTTTATCGTCTACTCAGGCCTTTGTGAACCCCCCAGACAGTTTTTAAGTTGCTCGATTCAGTATTTAGATATTTGATATTCATTTTATCAGACACGCCCCCTTCCTATACAAACCTATTGTGACTTCAAACTCCATTTTAACCATGTTAAATTCATCGAAAACACCCGTCCTTGGTTCTGGTGACTCACCCTGCCCTCCTAATGCGTGAGGGGGCCGTGTTTTTCAGATTATTTTTTTCATTTATTTTATTTGATTTTTTTATTGTATATATTTTTTTCTATTTTCCAAAAGAAATATTAAAAATAAATGAAAAAAGTAAATGAAAAAACACGGCCCCCTCACGCATTAGGGGGGCGGTATGAGTTAGGTATGAGGTATGAGTGGATGAATTTATTCATAATGTACTCACCCACTGCCAGCGTTTTTAATTTTTTTTTTATAGAAAAAATGTGAATTATTTGTCAGTTTATTTTGTAACATTGAAGTGAATGGATTTTTTTAAATTATTTTTTTAATCTCCTAATTCGTTGTGAATAACGAAAAAAAATTAATGCTAAAAAATTAGAGAAACATTTTAGAAATTAAAAAACAAAATTAAAAGAAATTACAAAAAGGGGAGAATTCTCCCCTTTGGCGGTAAACACCATTGACTGCAAAGGGGAGAATTCTCCCCTTTGGCGGTGAGTAAGAAATTGGTAACCGGTTAATACTAACGGTTAATGGTTAACCGTAAAAATTATGGAGCAATGATGCACTTCCAACACCCAAGTCCACTGTGTGGACACACTTGTGTTTTTTCAGGTGATCTAACCGACCGAAACTCTTGTCACACTGTTTACAATAGAAAGGTTTTTCTCCAGTGTGGACACGCTGGTGTGTCTTCAGGTGACCTAACTGACTGAAACTCTTGTCACACTGTTTACAATAGAAAGGTTTTTCTCCAGTGTGGACACGCTGGTGTGTCTTCAGGTCACCTAACTGACTGAAACTCTTGTCACACTGTTTACAATAGAAAGGTTTTTCTCCAGTGTGAATACGC
This sequence comes from Gymnoscopelus braueri, assembly GCF_963280865.1. Classification (NCBI taxonomy): domain Eukaryota; kingdom Metazoa; phylum Chordata; class Actinopteri; order Myctophiformes; family Myctophidae; genus Gymnoscopelus; species Gymnoscopelus braueri. The sequence continues at coordinate 38,747,619 of NC_137622.1, forward strand.
TGGTGTCTCCGTAGGCTACCTAACTCACTGAAACTCTTGTCACAATTTTTACAATAGAAAGGTTTTTCTCCAGTGTGGACACGCTGGTGTGTCTTCAGGTGATCTAACCGACCGAAACTCTTGTCACACTGTTTACAATAGAAAGGTTTTTCTCCAGTGTGGACACGCTGGTGTGTCTTCAGGTGACCTAACTCACTGAAACTCTTATCACACTGTTTACAATAGAAAGGTTTTTCTCCAGTGTGGACACGCTGGTGTGTCTTCAGGTGACATAACTGACGAAAACTCTTGTCACACTCTTTACAATAGAAAGGTTTTTCCCCAGTGTGAATACGCTGGTGTCTCTGTAGGCTACCCAACTGACCAAAACACTTGTCACATTGTTTACAATAGAAAGGTTTTTCTCCAGTGTGGACACGCTGGTGTGTCTTCAGGTCACCTAACTGAGCAAAACTCTTGTCACACTGTTTACAATGGAAAGGTTTTTCCCCAGTGTGAATACGCTGGTGTCTCCGTAGGCTACCTGACTCACTGAAACTCTTGTCACACTGTTTACAGTGGAAAGGTTTTTCTCCAGTGTGGACACGCTGGTGTGTCTTCAGGTGACCTAACTGACTGAAACTCTTGTCACATTGTTGACAGATGTGAGTTTTCTTTCCTGTGTCAGTCAGACGACGTCTCTTTACTTCCGATTGTGTTAAAGTCTTGGTAGACTGTGGACTACTGTAAGGTCTTTCTTCTTCTGAGTTTCCCTGCTGCTGGCTCGTTGTCGGGAACAGTGGGTTCATCGTCAAAGCTGCTGTATGCATGGGCTGTAATGGTCCAAGAATGTAATTAATGATCTGTGACCTTACGATCCAGGGTTGATTACAGGGCAATTACCAGTGTCCTTTTAATATTCTGGTAACAACAACAACACTCCAATGTCAAGTGTATGGATCTCTGCTAATAGTTCCTCTTGTTGGTGTTGAAGTCCTCCTCGATGTCTCTCTCCATGTGCGTCCTTCACACTGTGCAGTCTGGTTTTAAGCTGAGCTGACTCAAAGCTCGTGTTGTCACTATGATGTCAGCCATGCCCAAATATGGAGTTCCATGTCATTTACTGACTCAAAGCTCATGTTGTCAGTATGATGTCAGCCATGCCCAAATATGGAGTTCCATGTCATTTACTGACTCAAAGCTCGTGTTGTCACTATGATGTCAGCCATGCCCAAATATGGAGTTCCATGTCATTTACTGACTCAAAGCTCATGTTGTCACTATGATGTCAGCCATGCCCAAATATGGAGTTCCATGTCAAAAATGCTACAGCCTGTTTAGTCTATACCCCTTGGTGCGAACGTTCAGGGCATACTTGCCAGCACTGGCCTATATATGGAGATCCCCATAAATGGAGACGATCGACCTACGAAGTCGTCATAGAGACCCAAGACGTGCCATAGATACGGGGTCTGACATCAGCGAACCCTTCACAGAGACTCCATGTGTGGAGATGGCCGTCACGTCCAGGACTGACGTCATGGACCCATATTTGGGCATGACTGACATGGGCAGCTCCTGTATTCGTAGAACCCCAATACAGGTCCATCTATAACATAACAAGACCAGGAGACCTGGTTCTGCCAGACTCAGACTTCACATGACGTGTCAGCCTGTGTCTATGCCCATGTATGGACGAAAGGGGGACAGACTTTTATGGCTGGGGCCCAGTGGTGTAAAGTAACTAAGTACATTTACTCAAGTACTGTACTTAAGTACAATTTTGAGATATTTGTACTTTACTTGAGTGTTTCCAATTTCCAATACTTCTACTTCTACTCCACTACATCTCGAAGGCAAATATTGTACTTTTACTCCACTACAATTATTTGAAAACTTTAGTTACTAGCTACTTTGCAGATATAAATGATTAAATAGTCGTTCTACAAGCTCACAACGCGTCGCATCGCGACGCGTTGTGAGCTTGTAGATCTGCTATTTTCAAACATGTTTGTACTTTTACTTTTGGTACTTTAAAGGGATACTTCACTTTCACATAAAATAAACATTAAAAATATATATAAAAAAATGAAAGAAGTTATGGCAAAATAAAGGCCCCCTCACACATTAGTAGGACACTCTAATGCGTGAGGGGGCCATGAATTTTCCATTACTTTTTTCATTTATTTTTAATATATTTTTTAAATGTTTCCCCGACCCGAAAGTGAAGTATCCCTTTAAGTACATTTTGATACCAATACTTTTGTACTTTTACTCAAGTACATTTTGAATTCCGGACTTTTACTTGTAACAGAGTACTTCTACATTGCAGTATTGATACTTTTACTTAAGTAAAACATTTGAGTACTTTTTCCACCACTGGCCGCGGCGCAGTGATTCTGGACACAAACAATAGTACCATGTGACAGAGGGGTCGAAGTTGAACGAAACCCGCACTATATGGTAGAAATAGGTCAACAATACAAATGACGCTTACCTGCCAGGCGGTCTCGTAGCGAGACTCCACATATCCCCCCCCTAAGCCCGCCGCCTGGGTCGGGGGCTTCCGCTTCCACTTCTTCATACATCCTCGAGAAGGCGTCGGCGTGTGGGATGTCCTTCCCCGGACGATGTTCAACTTTAAAGTGGTAGTCCTGGAGCTCCAGGAACCATCTCGTCACCCGGCCATTTCGGTCTTTATTGGTGGCCATCCACTTCAGGGGTGCATGGTCCGTGATGAGGGTGAAGGTCCGGCCCCACAGGTAGTAGCGGAGGTGGTGAATTGCCCATTTCACGGCCAAGCACTCCTTCTCCACTGTGGCGTAGTTCATCTCATGCTTTAAGAGCTTCCTGCTGATATATGTTACGGGGTGTTCCTCTCCGTCTATGACCTGTGCGAGGACGGCTCCCAGCCCTGTCCCCGATGCGTCTGTGTGGCGGAGGAAGGGCTTACTAAAGTCTGGGGCTTTTAACACGGGCTCCTCACACAGCACGGCCTTCAACGTCAACGTGCTGCAGGTGTAGGGTCCAACTGGCGCTGTGTATCACGATGTCGTCGAGGTACGCTGCCGCATAGTCGCGGTGGGGTCTCAGGACCCGGTCCATCAGCCTCTGGAACGTTGCTGGGGCGCCATGGACACCGAAAGGCAGCACGGTGTACTGGAACAGGCCCTCGGGGGTGGAGAACGCCGTCTTCGCCCTGGCTTGGCTCGTCAGCGGGACCTGCCAATAGCCCTTGGTCAGATCCAGGGTGCTGACGAAGCGCGCCGGCCCCAAGCGCTCTATTAGTTCGTCTACCCGGGGCATTGGATACGCGTCAAACGTGGACACCTCGTTGAGCTTCCTAAAGTCATTACAGAACCGAAGGGACCCGTCTGGCTTCGGGACGATCACGATGGGGCTGGACCACGGGCTCTTCTATTACCCCCAGGTCGAGCATCTTCGCCACCTCCTCTTTAATGGCGATCCTCCGGGCCTCGGGAATGCGGTACGGCCGCTGGCGTATCACCGTCCCCAGTTTGGTGTGGATGTCGTGTTGTATGGCACTCGTCCGCCCCGGGAGGTCAGAGAACCGGTCCTGGTTCCGTCCCGGGAGGTTCTTGACGTCTTGGGTCTGGGCGGGCGAGAAGTCCTCTCCTATGGGCACGGGGGGCAAGCTCTGGGGAGGAAGAGAGGCTAGCAGGGCCGGCATGGGTAGTGGGTTGGCCGCGTTCAATTTTTTTAGAATGTTCACATGGTACACCTGGTGGCTCTTCCGCCGGCCCGGCTGCCTAACTTCGTAGTTCACGGGCCCCATTTTCTTCACAATCTCGTAGGGCCCCTGCCACTTGGCCAGAAACTTGCACTCGCTGGAGGGCACCAGCACAAGCACCTTTTCCCCCACCTCGAACTCTCGGAGAGTGGCGCCGCGATTGTACGTGCGCGCTTGGTCGCGCTGTGCTTGGGCCATGTGTTCCCGGACCAGGGGCCAGATCTTCTTCGCCTGGGCCTGGAGCTGGTCCACATGCTCTACGACGCTGCGGTGGGGCGATGGCTGGCTATCCCAGGCCTCTTTGGCAATATCAAGGAGTCCACGGGGTCTCCGGCCGTACACCAGCTCGAACGGTGAGAACCCCGTGGATGCTTGTGGTACCTCTCGAATGGCAAACAGAACATAGGGGATTAATTGGTCCCAATCTTTCCCATCGACATCGGTCAGTTTCTTTAACATCTTCTTTAAAGTTTGGTTAAACCGCTCTACTAAACCGTCTGTCTGGGGGTGGTACACGGAGGTGCGTATGCGCTTAATCTTCAGCCACTTGTACAGTTGGGTCATGACACGGGACATGAAGCAGGTCCCTTGGTCCGTAAGTAGCTCCTCTGCTATGCCCACCCGACTAAACATCATTAACAGCTCATGTGCCACGGCCTTTGCCGAGGCCGCGCGTAATGGTATGGCCTCTGGATAGCGTGTTGCGTAATCTAAGATCACCAGGATATAGCGGTGGCCACGGGCCGACTTCGGCAGTGGGCCCACTATATCCATGGCCAGACGCGAGAACGGGGTGCTGATGATGGGGAGGGGCACCAGGGGGTTATGGAAGGTGGGCCGAGGGGCGGTCCGCTGGCATTCGGGGCAGCCCTTGCAAAAATCTTCTATGGCCCGTTTCACACCAGGCCAATAGAAGCGGGCTAGAATGCGCTCGTACGTTTTCTGAACCCCCAGGTGGGCCCCTAGCTGGTGAGTGTGGCCCAGATACAACACCCGTGAGGCATACTGTTTTGGCACTAACAACAACATCCCCCCCCTTGCTCAGCACCCCCCTATACAACAAGCCGTTTTTTACTAGGAAGTATGGGGAAGTCAGTTCACTCACCCCATCACACTTCTTGCCGTCTATGGCCATTCCGCGCTGGCGGGCCATCTCAAGGTTGGGGTCGGTCCACTGCGCCGTGGCGAACTCGCCGACGCGCGTGGCGCCGCGCGGCTCTGCCACGGGGAACTCGGCGAAGGGGTCTCCGCCTTCGGTCAGGGTCGGGGTGCCTGGCTCCGCCGAACCCTGGTTTTCTTCTCCTTCCTCCTCCTCCTCCTCCTCTTCTCGCCGTGGCTCCTCTTCGGGGGAGCTGTCACTCACGGGGGCGTCGTGGTGGGCCGGAACGCCGGACAGGCAGGCAGGGGTTCTTGTGGTCTGGGCCGCGGCGCCCGGCGGCGGGGTGGTCCGCTCTGCCGGCCGGGGGACCAGTATCGGCCGAACAGGGCGCAGTCCTTGCCGATGAGCAGGGGGACCGGGAGGTTCGGCACGACGGCGCTCCCACGGGGCGTCTGGACGTGGAGCTGAGTGACGGGGTAGTGGCGGACGTCGCCGTGTACGCAGGTCACAGGGTGGCGTCGCTTGGCCCCCCACTTTCACGGGCAGGGTGGCGCGCTGGTTGTGGCTGGTCCCCGTGTGCAGACAGGGCCGGGACCTGTCGGATCCGGTGGCGGAGGCCATGGTCGCGTAGCGGTCTGGGCAGGTCCAGGAGATGTGGTCCGCCTGCCCACAGACGTAGCACCTCCTCTGCTGCTGGGCCTGGCTGGGCCTTGTGGGGCCCGGGCCTCGGGTCCGAGTGGGGGAGGGGGGCGGCGGCGTCCGCTTGCGGTCCCGGCTGGGCCTCCCGTCGGCGGGGCCCTTCGTCGGCTCGGGTCGGGTGGTCCTCATCATCTCCACACTCACTTGGTGGTTCTCGAGGAGGGCCACGAGGGCCTCGACTGAGGTGGGACTCACTTGCGAGGCGTATCGGCGGGCATCAGGCGGCAGGGAACGAATGCAGCGGTCGATGACCACACGGTCCACGATGGGGGGCTCACCTCCTCCCGCTAGCCAGCTGTGCGTAATGCGGAGGAGGGCCGCCACTTGGGGCCGTGGTGGTTGTGCGGCCTGGTAGGCCCAGGTGTGGAATCGTTGCGCACGGCCGGGGAGGCTGTGGCCCTGGCTGGCCAAGATGGCGTCCCTCAGGGTGGGGTAGTTTCGAGCATCGGCGTGCGTCAGGTCGTGGTAGACGCGCTGTGCGTCGCCGCTGAGGAAAGGAGCCAAGAGGGAGGCCCAGTCGGCCACTGGCCACCGCTCTCGGGCTGCGGTGCGCTCGAACACTTCCAGGAAAACCTCTACATCATCGTCAGGGGAGAGTTTGGTGAGCACCTCTCTAGGTGCGTGTGCGTTAGCTACATCTCTGGCCATTCTGTCAATTAATCGTTGCACCGCTGTCTGCAAATCAGTTTGGCTTTTTAGCAAGGCCGTCAAGGCGGTGGTGTGCTCCATTGTTTGAGGTCTTGGCGTTGATCAGCATATACCCGTATTCTCCACCATTTGTGGGGTATCGATCAAAGCCAAGAGTCATACAGTGGTGGTACAAGCCCAAACATGGGTTTTTATTCAAAGAAGGGCACAGAGTTACTGCATAACGTTCAAATCAAAATCAAAGTGAGTATCTAGCACGGTGAATAATTGTTAACCAAAGTTCTTCCCAGGATTGGGGCTCAGTCCAGACATCAATTATTCAGCAAGGTGCGACACATTTTTAAAGGGGGGGGGGGGGGGGGGCAGTGGCGCTCCGGCTCACACCTTAGGCTCAGAGAGCATTGTTTATACAGTGGATCACATCTTTAAAGGGGCAGTCCTCTCCCCTGGCTATAGGCCTCGTTCTGTCCTCACATCACAGGCTTTTTTACAAGTTCCATACGGTGCCTATAACATATAAGAAACATAACCTTAGCGGACATTTCACTTATCAAACACAGAGCTTTGGAAGGGAAATAGTGGAGTATTGTCTTACCGCCTGGCTGCCCGTCCTTCACCATGGAGAGTCAGAATACTAGTGAGAGAGACAGAGCAGAGAGTGTTTGTAGCCAACGCCCGGCCTGTCACACAGGTGCCCTGAGTTGGGGCTGATCGAGGAGGTAGAGTGGCAGGTACCGCCCCTCGATGATGCAGCCTAGGCTACAGCGCTGTCTCCTGGTCTTCTCTCTGTCTCTCCTCCACTGTCTCCCCATGGTGAGACGCTTACCTGCCAGGCAGTCTCGTAGCGAGACTCCACAACACACACACACAAACACACACACACACACACACACACACACACACACACACCCACACGCACACACACACACACACACACACACACACACACACACACACACACACACACACACGCACAGACACACACACACACACACACACACACACACACACACACACACACACACACACACACACACACACACACACACACACACACACACACACACACACATATCCCACCAGCTAGACTGACTACCAAGTGCTTATGCCATGTTAATGTCCAAATATGGAGTTCCACCTGACTCCTTATTTGGGAAGACTGGCATTGGCTCCTTTGATTGGCCTATCCAACCTTTGCTGAATGGTAAACGTTTGCGTGATGTTTCCAATATAAGCAGTTCCATGTACAGTAAAGCTTCCATTCTTTCACAGAGACATAGTAGTGAAGTTCACTTTAATACAATTAGCTGTTGTGTGTAATGTTTCACTGGACGGCACATCTGAAGAGACCACCACGTACCAGAGATTATGACCCTGCTGTAGCAGTGGGGAGTATGGTGTACTTCTTTGGAAGTACACCTAGTGACAGGACAAAGAACTTTAATCAGATGGCAGTGCACATCTTCAATACAGTCTCTTTGAGATGGACCACGTTGCCCCCAGTGGCAACCGGAAATGGACAACCTCCTGTCGAGGTTCCACCTAACGGCTACGGCCACAAAGCTGTCCTGATAGGTGACATCGTCTACATCTGGGGAGGGATAACCTCGACCCATGAGTACCGCAGTGTGCTTTATGCATTTGACGTGGACACCCACAGATGGTTTAAGCCCAGTACTTCTGGGACCGTTCCAGAAAAGAGGTTATACCACTCAGCCTGTGCGTTGGGGAAGGTCATGTATGTCCATGGAGGATTCAGCCGCAAGCTGAGTGCATACACTAACGACATGTACAAGTTGGACACAACCACAATGGTCTGGACTTTAGTTAACACCAGAGGCACTCCGCCACCTATTTTAAGCCGTCACTCTGCCACCATCATCGGGACAAAGATGTTTGTATTTGGGGGCTTTGGGGTTGAGGGGGTCTGCTACAACAACATCGGAGTGTTTGACACAGAGACCAACTGCTGGCTGAGCAGCGCACCTTCTGAATCTACACAGCTTCTTCCAGAAAGACGCTATGGTCATTCAGCCTTTGCCTACAACGGAGAGCTGTATATAATTGGTGGCTACACGAGGGTAGACTGTTACTTCTTGTACTTCCACGATCTGTGGAAATTCACTCCAAAGACCTCCTCCTGGAAGAAGGTTCAGCTCAAGGAGAAAGTGCCGTGTTCAGGGCGGGATAGGATGGGCTGTTGCTTGTTGGGAGATCTTGTCGTCCTCTTTGGAGGAGACAACACACCCGAAGACCTGGCCCTCTTAGACTTACGTCCTACTTTGAAGACGTTATGTAAGCTAGCAGTTATTCAGTTCGGTCTGGAGCAGTCTGAACTCCCACACAACATCAGGTGGGAACTGGAAGCCATGACAACCAATAGCAACATGACTAACAACATGACTAACCAATTAGAGGAAATTGCATGCCCGCAGCTTGCTAACTAACTCTCTCATGATGTCATTCATTTTATTTATTATTTATTTTTATTTATATTTTTAGTTCTATTTTGAAAACCTATATCTGGAGCTTTATGTTTTTAAAACTATGTATGGTGCTTTTATTTGGACAAACTACGTATCCTGATACAGTACAGGTGATGGTATTCCTGCTGGGCATTGCTGCCTGACACACCTCAACCCGTGCCTTTTAAAGCAGGTGTGCTGTGGCACCTCACTGAACACATCTGTTTTTTTTTGTGTGGAAGTTTCAGTCTGAAACGGTGTGTTTCTGAACCAATCAGAAGGTCCCATCCCATTGGGCTATGGGAAGGCATTAGCCAGAGAAGGCTATGTTTGTAGCCTGCAATGCCCTGCATCTCACACAGACTGAGGGAGAAAGAGAGGGGCAGTGTGAAGCATGTTCATGTTGCTACGTTGCTTGTTTCTAACATCCAGGGCCGGCGCGTCCATACAGGCGACCTAGGCGGCCGCCTAGAGCGGCAGTTTGGAGAGGCGGGAAAAAAAAGACGGGAAAAAATAATAATAATGATAATAAATCGGTAAAATCTGAATTAAATAACATAACCCTAACCTAACTCTAATCCTAACCCTAAAACCGAAATAAAGTAGCCAAAAACGTATCATAATCCGCCCAAAACCCGAATTTTTTTGGGCGGACCCGTATTTGGCCGCACGCGCACGCACGGGGCGCATCAGAGGAATCTCGCCTAGAGCGCTGATCAGCCTAGAACCGGCGCTGCTAACATCCAATGTATCAATATTATTATATATATAATACAAATATTGTAGGCTACACATTTCAATGTACTGTTTGAGTTTAAAACGGCCTCCCTGCAGCGAGGCTTGCGTCGCCCTCCAAGCTTGACCTTTCGGCGGGTAACAGAGGCCACCTGTGCTGCTATACCTGGCCCAGCACGGCTAACTCGCCAGAGAGCTTGTGCTCGCTTGGATGCCAGGCTATTGGTACCGCTGCGGCCAATTGTGTTACTTAAGTCTTAAGTTCAGATTCACTATGGAATGGATTACGCTCATAAACAATGTAAAGAGATAACACTTAATTATGTCATTTGCCGGGGATCGAACCTTCTGATTTGGTGTGATTAGATTCATCTACAAACATAACCATAAAAGTGCAAATTAGAAAGGGCAATTTGAAGATCAATCCGTGTGTGTGTGTGTGTGTGTGTGTGGCAATACTTTTAAAAGCACTTCTAGAGTGCAGAAATCAACCACCGCCCAGCTCATCAAGTGATCTGATTATCTAATTAATCAGAAGTAGTGGAAAAAGTGCTCACATTTTTTACTTAAGTATTAGTATTAATAGGCAATGTAGATGTACTTAGTTACAAGTAAAAGTCCGGAATAACATTTTCACTTTTGGTATCAAAGTGTACTTAAAGAACAAAAAGAATAAAATACAAGATCACAATGTGTTGCATTACAAGTAATGTGAGCTTGTAGATCGGCTATTTTCACATTATGGTCGAAATCTGCAATATGGCTGAAGTGGTTGTAGTTTTGTGATAATAATCAAATCTACAAAGTAACAAGTAACAAAAGTTTTTCAAATAATTGTAGTGGAGTAAAACGTACAATATGTACCTTTGAAATGTAGTGGAGTAGAAGTATAAAGTATCAAAAATTAAAGGAAAGTAAATATCTCAAAATTGTACTTAAATACAGTTCTTGAGTAAATGTACTTAGTTACTCTCCACCACTCTGGGCTCCCACGTCCTAGAGTCCCACCTCTCACATATATATTATATATATACACACACACACACACACACACACGCACACGCACACACGCACACGCGCACACACACACACACACACACGCACGCACGCACACACACACACACACACACACACACACACACACACACACACACACACACACACACACACACACACACACACACACACACACACACACACACACACATATCCCACCAGCTAGACTGACTACCAAGTGCTTATGCCATGTTAATGTCCAAATATGGAGTTCCACCTAACTCCTTATTTGGGAAGACTGGCATTGGCTCCTTTGATTGGCCTATCCAACCTTTGCTGAATGGTAAACGTTTGCGTGATGTTTCCAATATAAGCAGTTCCATGTACAGTAAAGCTTCCATTCTTTCACAGAGACATACTAGTGAAGTTCACTTTAATACAATTAGCTGTTGTGTGTAATGTGTCACTGGACGGCACATCTGAAGATACCACCACGTACCACAGATTATGACCCTGCTGTAGCAGTGGGGAGTATGGTGTACTTCTTTGAAAGTACACACAGGACAAATACATTTTTTCAGATGGCAGTGCACATCTTCAACAGTCTCTTTGAGATGGACCACGTTGCCCCCAGTGGCAACCGGAAATGGACAACCTCCTGTCGAGGTTCCACCCAGCGGCTACACCCACACAGCTGTAGTGTGGTTTATGCATTTGACGTGGACAACCACAGATGGTTTAAGCCCAGTACTTCTGGGGCCGTTCCAGAGTCGAAGACCTGGCACTCAGCCTGTGCGTTGGGGAAGGTCATGTATGTCCATGGAGGATACAGCCGCAAGCTGCATGCATCCACTAACGACATGTACAAGTTGGACACAACCACAATGGTCTGGACTTTAGTTAACACCAGAGGCACTCCGCCACCTAATTTACGCCGTCACTCTGCCACCATCATCGGGACAAAGATGTTTGTATTCGGGGGCGTTGGGGTCGGGGGGGTCTGCTACAACGACATCAGAGTGTTTGACACAGAGACCAACTGCTGGCTGAGCAGCGCGCCTTCTGAATCTGCACAGCTTCTTCCAGAAGGACACTGTGGTCATTCAGCCTTTGCCTACAACGGAGAGCTGTATATAATTGGTGGCTCCATGTTGGAAGACTCTTACTTGTACTTCCACGATCTGTGGAAATTCACTCAAAAGACCTCCTCCTGGAAGAAGGTTCAGCTGAAGGAGGGAGGGCCGTGTTCAGGGCGGGAAAGGATGGGCTGTTGCTTGTTGGGAGATCTTGTCGTCCTCTTTGGAGGACACCGCACATCCGAAAACCTGGCCCTCTTAGACTTACGTCCTACTTTGAAGACGTTATGTAAGCTAGCAGTTATTCAGTACGTTCTGGAGCAGTCTGAACTCCCACCCAACATCAGGTGGGAACTGGAAGCCATGACAACCAACAGCAACATGACTAACAACATGACTAACCAATTAGAGGAAATTGCGTGCCGGCGCCGCAGCTTGCTAACTAACTCTCTCATGATGCCATTCATTTTATTTTGTATTTATTTTTATTTTTATTTTTAGTTCTATTTTGAAAACCTATATCTGGAGCTTTATGTTTTTAAAACTATGTATGGTGCTTTTATTTGGACAAACTACGTATCCTGATACAGTACAGGTGATGGTATTCCTGCTGGGCATTGCTGCCTGACACACCTCAACCAGTGCCTTTTAAAGCAGGTGTGCTGTGGCGCCTCACTGAACACATCTGTTTGTTTTAGTCTGAAACAGTGTGTTTCTGAACCAATCAGAAGGTCACATACCCTTGGGCTATGGGAAGGCATAAGCCAGAGAAGGCTATGTTTGTAGCCTGTAATGCCCTGCATCTCACACAGACCGAGGGAGAAAGAGAGGGGCAGTGCAAAGCATGTTAATGTTGCTACCTTGCTTATTTCTAACATCCAATGTAGCAATATTAGTATATATATAACATAAATATAGTAGGCTACATATTTCAATGTACTGTTTGAGTTTAAAACGAGTAATGCACCGCCTGGTAGCCATCTTGCGTTGGATAAAGAATGTAGCAGCCCAATTGTGTCTCCGTAATTAAAAGCAGGTGTGAGTGGAGGAACATGAGCTGTATGGGAATCAAACAGGTGAATGAAATCACTGAATCCACCATGAGGTGATTCACATGTCACCATGACAACCATGAGTTGACTCCTATGTCACCATGACAATCATGAGGTGACTCACATCATGTAACTATGGCCTCCCTGCAGCGAGCCCTGCGTCGCCCTCCAAGCTTGACCTTTCGGCGGGTAACAGAGGCCACCTGTGCTGCTATACCTGGCCCAGCACGGCTAGTGACTCGCCAGAGAGCTTGTGCGCGCTTGGATGCCAGGCTATTGGTACCACTGCGGCCAAATGTGTTCATGGCAGACATCAGCATGGAAGGCGCCAGCAGCATGGAACGGTGCCCCACCATCTTGCCTATGGTCTTCATCATGGCTTTGAGTCCTCCTCTGAGTTCTCCTCAGTGGTGGAAAGAGTACTCAAATGTTTTACTTGAGTAAAAGTAAATGTCCGGAATTAAAAATTTACTTGGGTAAAAGTACAAAAGTATTGGCATCAAAATGTACTTAAAGTACCAAAAGTAAAAGTACTAAAATGTTTGAAAATAGCAGATCTACAAGCTCGTAGATCTGCTATATAGGCTGCTGCTGCCTGCTCTGGGCTCCCAGGTCCTAGAGTCCCACCGCTCATATCCCACCAGCTAAACTGACTACCAAGTGCTTATGCCATGTTTATGTCCAAATATGGAGTTCCACCTGACTCCTTATTTGGGAAGACTGGTATTGGCTCCTTTGATTGGCCTATCCAACCTTTGCTGAATGGTAAACATTTGCGTGATGTTTCCAATATAAGCAGTTCCATGTACAGTAAAGCTTCCATTCTTTCACAGAGACATACTAGTGAAGTTCACTTTAATACAGTTAGCTGTTGTGTGTAATGTTTCACTGGACGGCACATCTGAAGAGACCACCACGTACCAGAGATTATGACCCTGCTGTAGCAGTGGGGAGTATGGTGTACTTCTTTGGAAGTACACCTAGTCACAGGACAAAGAACTTTAATCAGATGGCAGTGCACATCTTCAATACAGTCTCTTTGAGATGGACCACGTTGCCCCCAGTGGCAACCGGAAATGGACGACCTCCTGTCGAGGTTCCACCCAACGGCTACGGCCACAAAGCTGTCCTGATAGGTGACATCGTCTACATCTGGGGAGGGATAACCTCGACCCATGAGTACCGCAGTGTGCTTTATGCATTTGACGTGGACACCCACAGATGGTTTAAGCCCAGTACTTCTGGGACCGCTCCGGAAAAGAGGTTATACCACTCAGCCTGTGCGTTGGGGAAGGTCATGTATGTCCATGGAGGATTCAGCCGCAAGCTGCGTGAATACACTAACGACATGTACAAGTTGGACACAACCACAATGGTCTGGACTTTAGTTAACACCAGAGGCACTCCGCCACCTATTTTAAGCCGTCACTCTGCCACCATCATCGGGACAAAGATGTTTGTATTTGGGGGCTTTGGGGTTGAGGGGGTCTGCTACAACAACATCGGAGTGTTTGACACAGAGACCAACTGCTGGCTGAGCAGCGCGCCTTCTGAATCTACACAGCTTCTTCCAGAAAGACGCTATGGTCATTCAGCCTTTGCCTACAACGGAGAGCTGTATATAATTGGTGGCTACACGAGGGTAGACTGTTACTTCTTGTACTTCCACGATCTGTGGAAATTCACTCCAAAGACCTCCTCCTGGAAGAAGGTTCAGCTCAAGGAGAAAGTGCCGTGTTCAGGGCATGATAGGATGGGCTGTTGCTTGTTGGGAGATCTTGTCGTCCTCTTTGGAGGAGACAACACACCCGAAGACCTGGCCCTCTTAGACTTACGTCCTACTTTGAAGACGTTATGTAAGCTAGCAGTTATTCAGTTCGGTCTGGAGCAGTCTGAACTCCCACACAACATCAGGTGGGAACTGGAAGCCATGACAACCAACAGCAACATGACTAACAACATGACTAACCAATTAGAGGAAATTGCATGCCCGCAGCTTGCTAACTAACTCTCTCATGATGTCATTCATTTTATATTTTATTTATTATTTATTTGTATTTATATTTTTAGTTCTATTTTGAAAACCTATATCTGGAGCTTTATGTTTTTAAAACTATGTATGGTGCTTTTATTTGGACAAACTACGTATCCTGATACAGTACAGGTGATGGTATTCCTGCTGGGCATTGCTGCCTGACACACCTCAACCCGTGCCTTTTAAAGCAGGTGTGCTGTGGCACCTCACTGAACACATCTGTTTTTTTTTGTGTGGAAGTTTCAGTCTGAAACGGTGTGTTTCTGAACCAATCAGAAGGTCCCATCCCCTTGGGCTATGGGAAGGCATTAGCCAGAGAAGGCTATGTTTGTAGCCTGCAATGCCCTGCATCTCACACAGACTGAGGGAGAAAGAGAGGGGCAGTGTGAAGCATGTTCATGTTGCTACGTTGCTTGTTTCTAACATCCAGGGCCGGCGCGTCCATACAGGCGACCTAGGCGGCCGCCTAGAGCGGCAGTTTGGAGAGGCGGGGAAAAAAAGACGGGAAAAAATAATAATAATGATAATAAATCGGTAAAATCTGAATTAAATAACATAACCCTAACCTAACCCTAATCCTAACCCTAAAACCGAAATAAAGTAGCCAAAAACGTATCATAATCCGCCCAAAACCCGAAAATGTTTGGGCGGACCCGTATTTGGCCGCACGCGCGCGCACATTGCGCATCAGAGGAATCTCGCCTAGAGCGCTGATCAGCCTAGAACCGGCGCTGCTAACATCCAATGTATCAATATTATTATATATATAATACAAATATTGTAGGCTACACATTTCAATGTACTGTTTGAGTTTAAAACGGCCTCCCTGCAGCGAGGCTTGCGTCGCCCTCCAAGCAGGGGTGGACTGGCCATTTGGCGTACCGGGTAAAAAAAATTTATTTTATTTTATTAATTTTTTTAATCAAATATTTTCGCTCCCATTTTAGGATTATTATGGTCATTTCAGGGTCGCGTGGCCCAATTATTAGTTACATTAATGTTTGGGCTGGGATGCTTTCCAGCAGGGGCCTCAGTGCGGCTGCAGAGTTCATGTGCAGGGCTGGGCTGAAACAGTGAAACGCTCCCAGGCCATACCCCCCGTCCCCCCCCCCCCGTTGACAAAACGGTCCGGGGGGTGGTGGGCCGGTCCGGACCAAAATGCCAGGGCTGAATTTTGGTCCCAGTCCGGCCCTGCCTCCAAGCTTGACCTTTCGGCGGGTAACAGAGGCCACCTGTGCTGCTATACCTGGCCCAGCACGGCTAACTCGCCAGAGAGCTTGTGCTCGCTTGGATGCCAGGCTATTGGTACCGCTGCGGCCAATTGTGTTACTTAAGTCTTAAGTTCAGATTCACTATGGAATGGATTACGCTCATAAACAATGTAAAGAGATAACACTTAATTATGTCATTTGCCGGGGATCGAACCTTCTGATTTGGTGTGATTAGATTCATCTACAAACATAACCATAAAAGTGCAAATTAGAAAGGGCAATTTGAAGATCAATCCGTGTGTGTGTGTGTGTGTGTGTGGCAATACTTTTAAAAGCACTTCTAGAGTGCAGAAATCAACCACCGCCCAGCTCATCAAGTGATCTGATTATCTAATTAATCAGAAGTAGTGGAAAAAGTGCTCACATTTTTTACTTAAGTATTAGTATTAATAGGCAATGTAGATGTACTCAGTTACAAGTAAAAGTCCGGAATAACATTTTCACTTTTGGTATCAAAGTGTACTTAAAGAACCAAAAGAATAAAATACAAGATCACAATGTGTTGCATTACAAGTAATGTGAGCTTGTAGATCGGCTATTTTCACATTATGGTCGAAATCTGCAATATGGCTGAAGTGGTTGTAGTTTTGTGATAATAATCAAATCTACAAAGTAACAAGTAACAAAAGTTTTTCAAATAATTGTAGTGGAGTAAAACGTACAATATGTACCTTTGAAATGTAGTGGAGTAGAAGTATAAAGTATCAAAAATTAAAAGAAAGTAAATATCTCAAAATTGTACTTAAATACAGTTCTTGAGTAAATGTACTTAGTTACTCTCCACCACTCTGGGCTCCCACGTCCTAGAGTCCCACCTCTCACATATATATTATATATATACACACACACGCACGCACGCACGCACGCACGCACACACACACACACACACACACACACACACACACACACACACACACACACACACACACACACACACACACACACACACACACACACGTATCCCACCAGCTAGACTGACTACCAAGTGCTTATGCCATGTTAATGTCCAAATATGGAGTTCCACCTAACTCCTTATTTGGGAAGACTGGCATTGGCTCCTTTGATTGGCCTATCCAACCTTTGCTGAATGGTAAACGTTTGCGTGATGTTTCCAATATAAGCAGTTCCATGTACAGTAAAGCTTCCATTCTTTCACAGAGACATACTAGTGAAGTTCACTTTAATACAATTAGCTGTTGTGTGTAATGTTTCACTGGACGGCACATCTGAAGATACCACCACGTACCACAGATTATGACCCTGCTGTAGCAGTGGGGAGTGTGGTGTACTTCTTTGGAAGTACACACAGGACAAATACATTTTTTCAGATGGCAGTGCACATCTTCAATACAGTCTCTTTGAGATGGACCACGTTGCTCCCAGTGGCAACCGGAAATGGACAACATCCTGTCGAGGTTCCACCCAGCGGCTACACCCACACAGCTGTAGTGTGGTTTATGCATTTGACGTTGACACCCACAGATGGTTTAAGCCCAGTACTTCTGGGACCGTTCCAGAGTCGAAGACCTGGCACTCAGCCTGTGCGTTGGGGAAGGTCATGTATGTCCATGGAGGATACAGCCGCAAGCTGCATGCATCCACTAACGACATGTAGTTGGACACAACCACAATGGTCTGGACTTTAGTTAACACCAGAGGCACTCCGCCACCCAATTTACGCCGTCACTCTGCCACCATCATCGGGACAAAGATGTTTGTATTCGGGGGCCTTGGGGTCGGGGGGGTCTGCTACAACGACATCAGAGTGTTTGACACAGAGACCAACTGCTGGCTGAGCAGCGCGCCTTCTAAATCTGCACAGCTTCTTCCAGAAGGACGCTGTGGTCATTCAGCCTTTCCGCCTACAACGGAGAGCTGTATATAATTGGTGGCTCCATGTTGGAAGACTCTTACTTGTACTTCCACGATCTGTGGAAATTCACTCCAAAGACCTCGTCCTGGAAGAGGGTTCAGCTGAAGGAGGGAGTGCCGTGTTCAGGGCGGGAAAGGATGGGCTGTTGCTTGTTGGGAGATTTTGTCGTCCTCTTTGGAGGACACCGCACATCCGAAAACCTGGCCCTCTTAGACTTACGTCCTACTTTGAAGACGTTATGTAAGCTAGCAGTTATTCAGTTCGGTCTGGAGCAGTCTGAACTCCCACACAACATCAGGTGGGAACTGGAAGCCATGACAACCAACAGCAACATGACTAACAACATGACTAACCAATTAGAGGAAATTGTGTGCCGCAGCTTGCTAACTAACTCTCTCATGATGTCATTCATTTTATTTATTTTTTATTTTATTTTTTATTTTTAGTTCTATTTTGAAAACCTATATCTGGAGCTTTATGTTTTTAAAACTATGTATGGTGCTTTTATTTGGACAAACTACGTATCCTGATACAGTACAGGTGATGGTATTCCTGCTAGGCATTGCTGCCTGACCAGCCTGATCTCCAGAGATTACCGTAACATTGCACGGAACGAGTGCACTTCATTCCGTGGATAGCCGCCTCGGAACTCCCGAATTGCGTGCATATGTACGGCGAGTCCCACGGTGGGCGTAACCAGTCGCAACCCGGAAAAACCCGGAAGCAGAGCAGTCCCCACAAAAAAAATTACGATTCTGTGCCTATCGGTACATAACTCAAACGGCGCTGAGTAGGCACAGGCGAACGTCCCACCGTTCAGGACGGCAACTCGGTCGCCTTAGCTCCCTCGGTGGTCCTTCACGGGGTGACAGTTCGCCTGTGACTGCGCGCCTCCGAAATGGTTTTGTCACAAAGGGAGCGCCGTACCATATGCACGCAATTCGGGAGTTCCGAGGCGGCTATCCACGGAATGAAGTGCACTCGTTCCGTACAATGTTACGGTAATCTCTGGAGATCGGGTTGGCCTGACACACCTCAACCAGTGCCTTTTAAAGCAGGTGTGCTGTGGCACCTCACTGAACACATCTGTTTGTTTGTTTTTAAGTTTCAGTCTGAAACGGTGTGTTTCTGAACCAATCAGAAGGTCCCATCCCCTTGGGCTATGGGAAGGCATAAGCCAGAGAAGGCTATGTTTGTAGCCTGCAATGCCCTGCATCTCACACAGACCGAGGGAGAAAGAGAGGGGCAGTGCTAAGCATGTTCATGTTGCTACGTTGCTTATTTCTAACATCCAATGTAGCAATATTAGTATATATATAACATAAATATAGTAGGCTACATATTTCAATGTACTGTTTGAGTTTAAAACGAGTAATGCACCGCCTGGTAGCCATCTTGCGTTGGATAAAGAATGTAGCAGCCCAATTGTGTCTCCGTAATTAAAATCAGGTGTGAGTGGAGGAACATGAGCTGTATGGGAATCAAACAGGTGAATGAAATCACTGAATCCACCATGAGGTGATTCACATGTCACCATGACAACCATGAGTTGACTCCTATGTCACCATGACAATCATGAGGTGACTCACATCATGTAACTATGGCCTCCCTGCAGCGAGCCCTGCGTCGCCCTCCAAGCTTGACCTTTCGGCGGGTAACAGAGGCCACCTGTGCTGCTATACCTGGCCCAGCACGGCTAGTGACTCGCCAGAGAGCTTGTGCGCGCTTGGATGCCAGGCTATTGGTACCACTGCGGCCAAATGTGTTCATGGCAGACATCAGCATGGAAGGCGCCAGCAGCATGGAACGGTGCCCCACCATCTTGCCTATGGTCTTCATCGTGGCTTTGAGTCCTCCTCTGAGTTCTCCTCAGTGGTGGAAAGAGTACTCAAATGTTTTACTTGAGTAAAAGTAAATGTCCGGAATTAAAAATTTACTTGGGTAAAAGTACAAAAGTATTGGCATCAAAATGTACTTAAAGTACCAAAAGTAAAAGTACTAAAATGTTTGAAAATAGCAGATCTACAAGCTCGTAGATCTGCTATATAGGCTGCTGCTGCCTGCTCTGGGCTCCCAGGTCCTAGAGTCCCACCGCTCATATCCCACCAGCTAAACTGACTACCAAGTGCTTATGCCATGTTTATGTCCAAATATGGAGTTCCACCTGACTCCTTATTTGGGAAGACTGGTATTGGCTCCTTTGATTGGCCTATCCAACCTTTGCTGAATGGTAAACGTTTGCGTGATGTTTCCAATATAAGCAGTTCCATGTACAGTAAAGCTTCCATTCTTTCACAGAGACATACCAGTGAAGTTCACTTTAATACAATTAGCTGTTGTGTGTAATGTTTCACTGGACGGCACATCTGAAGAGACCACCACGTACCAGAGATTATGACCCTGCTGTAGCAGTGGGGAGTATGGTGTACTTCTTTGGAAGTACACCTAGTGACAGGACAAAGAACTTTAATCAGATGGCAGTGCACATCTTCAATACAGTCTCTTTGAGATGGACCACGTTGCCCCCAGTGGCAACCGGAAATGGACAACCTCCTGTCGAGGTTCCACCCAACGGCTACGGCCACAAAGCTGTCCTGATAGGTGACATCGTCTACATCTGGGGAGGGATAACCTCGACCCATGAGTACCGCAGTGTGCTTTATGCATTTGACGTGGACACCCACAGATGGTTTAAGCCCAGTACTTCTGGGACCGCTCCGGAAAAGAGGTTATACCACTCAGCCTGTGCGTTGGGGAAGGTCATGTATGTCCATGGAGGATTCAGCCGCAAGCTGAGTGCATACACTAACGACATGTACAAGTTGGACACAACTACAATGGTCTGGACTTTAGTTAACACCAGAGGCACTCCGCCACCTATTTTAAGCCGTCACTCTGCCACCATCATCGGGACAAAGATGTTTGTATTTGGGGGCTTTGGGGTTGAGGGGGTCTGCTACAACAACATCGGAGTGTTTGACACAGAGACCAACTGCTGGCTGAGCAGCGCGCCTTCTGAATCTACACAGCTTCTTCCAGAAAGACGCTATGGTCATTCAGCCTTTGCCTACAACGGAGAGCTGTATATAATTGGTGGCTACACGAGGGTAGACTGTTACTTCTTGTACTTCCACGATCTGTGGAAATTCACTCCAAAGACCTCCTCCTGGAAGAAGGTTCAGCTCAAGGAGAAAGTGCCGTGTTCAGGGCATGATAGGATGGGCTGTTGCTTGTTGGGAGATCTTGTCGTCCTCTTTGGAGGAGACAACACACCCGAAGACCTGGCCCTCTTAGACTTACGTCCTACTTTGAAGACGTTATGTAAGCTAGCAGTTATTCAGTTCGGTCTGGAGCAGTCTGAACTCCCACACAACATCAGGTGGGAACTGGAAGCCATGACAACCAACAGCAACATGACTAACAACATGACTAACCAATTAGAGGAAATTGCATGCCCGCAGCTTGCTAACTAACTCTCTCATGATGTCATTCATTTTATATTTTATTTATTATTTATTTGTATTTATATTTTTAGTTCTATTTTGAAAACCTATATCTGGAGCTTTATGTTTTTAAAACTATGTATGGTGCTTTTATTTGGACAAACTACGTATCCTGATACAGTACAGGTGATGGTATTCCTGCTGGGCATTGCTGCCTGACACACCTCAACCCGTGCCTTTTAAAGCAGGTGTGCTGTGGCACCTCACTGAACACATCTGTTTTTTTTTGTGTGGAAGTTTCAGTCTGAAACGGTGTGTTTCTGAACCAATCAGAAGGTCCCATCCCCTTGGGCTATGGGAAGGCATTAGCCAGAGAAGGCTATGTTTGTAGCCTGCAATGCCCTGCATCTCACACAGACTGAGGGAGAAAGAGAGGGGCAGTGTGAAGCATGTTCATGTTGCTACGTTGCTTGTTTCTAACATCCAGGGCCGGTGCGTCCATACAGGCGACCTAGGCGGCCGCCTAGAGCGGCAGTTTGGAGAGGCGGGAAAAAAAAGACGGGAAAAAATAATAATAATGATAATAAATCGGTAAAATCTGAATTAAATAACATAACCCTAACCTAACCCTAATCCTAACCCTAAAACCGAAATAAAGTAGCCAAAAACGTATCATAATCCGCCCAAAACCCGATTTTTTTTGGGCGGACCCGTATTTGGCCGCACGCGCACACACGGGGCGCATCAGAGGAATCTCGCCTAGAGCGCTGATCAGCCTAGAACCGGCGCTGCTAACATCCAATGTATCAATATTATTATATATATAATAAAAATATTGTAGGCTACACATTTCAATGTACTGTTTGAGTTTAAAACGGCCTCCCTGCAGCGAGGCTTGCGTCGCCCTCCAAGCTTGACCTTTCGGCGGGTAACAGAGGCCACCTGTGCTGCTATACCTGGCCCAGCACGGCTAGTGACTCGCCAGAGAGCTTGTGCGCGCTTGGATGCCAGGCTATTGGTACCACTGCGGCCAAATGTGTTCATGGCAGACATCAGCATGGAAGGCGCCAGCAGCATGGAACGGTGCCCCACCATCTTGCCTATGGTCTTCATCATGGCTTTGAGTCCTCCTCTGAGTTCTCCTCAGTGGTGGAAAGAGTACTCAAATGTTTTACTTGAGTAAAAGTAAATGTCCGGAATTAAAAATTTACTTGGGTAAAAGTACAAAAGTATTGGCATCAAAATGTACTTAAAGTACCAAAAGTAAAAGTACTAAAATGTTTGAAAATAGCAGATCTACAAGCTCGTAGATCTGCTATATAGGCTGCTGCTGCCTGCTCTGGGCTCCCAGGTCCTAGAGTCCCACCGCTCATATCCCACCAGCTAAACTGACTACCAAGTGCTTATGCCATGTTTATGTCCAAATATGGAGTTCCACCTGACTCCTTATTTGGGAAGACTGGTATTGGCTCCTTTGTTTGGCCTATCCAACCTTTGCTGAATGGTAAACGTTTGCGTGATGTTTCCAATATAAGCAGTTCCATGTACAGTAAAGCTTCCATTCTTTCACAGAGACATACTAGTGAAGTTCACTTTAATACAATTAGCTGTTGTGTGTAATGTTTCACTGGACGGCACATCTGAAGAGACCACCACGTACCAGAGATTATGACCCTGCTGTAGCAGTGGGGAGTATGGTGTACTTCTTTGGAAGTACACCTAGTGACAGGACAAAGAACTTTAATCAGATGGCAGTGCACATCTTCAATACAGTCTCTTTGAGATGGACCACGTTGCCCCCAGTGGCAACTGGAAATGGACGACCTCCTGTCGAGGTTCCACCCAGCGGCTACGGCCACAAAGCTGTCCTGATAGGAGACTTCGTCTACATCTGGGGAGGGATAACCTCGACCCATGAGTACTGCAGTGTGCTTTATGCATTTGACGTGGACACCCACAGATGGTTTAAGCCCAGTACTTCTGGGACCGTTCCAGAAGCGAGGTTATACCACTCAGCCTGTGCGTCGGTGAAGGTCATGTATGTCCATGGAGGATTCAGCCGCAAGCTGCGTGAATACACTAACGACATGTACAAGTTGGACACAACCACAATGGTCTGGACTTTAGTTAACACCAGAGGCACTCCGCCACCTATTTTAAGCCGTCACTCTGCCACCATCATCGGGACAAAGATGTTTGTATTTGGGGGCTTTGGGGTTGAGGGGGTCTGCTACAACAACATCGGAGTGTTTGACACAGAGACCAACTGCTGGCTGAGCAGCGCGCCTTCTGAATCTACACAGCTTCTTCCAGAAAGACGCTATGGTCATTCAGCCTTTGCCTACAACGGAGAGCTGTATATAATTGGTGGCTACACGAGGGTAGACTGTTACTTCTTGTACTTCCACGATCTGTGGAAATTCACTCCAAAGACCTCCTCCTGGAAGAAGGTTCAGCTCAAGGAGAAAGTGCCGTGTTCAGGGCGGGATAGGATGGGCTGTTGCTTGTTGGGAGATCTTGTCGTCCTCTTTGGAGGAGACAACACACCCGAAGACCTGGCCCTCTTAGACTTACGTCCTACTTTGAAGACGTTATGTAAGCTAGCAGTTATTCAGTTCGGTCTGGAGCAGTCTGAACTCCCACACAACATCAGGTGGGAACTGGAAGCCATGACAACCAACAGCAACATGACTAACAACATGACTAACCAATTAGAGGAAATTGCATGCCCGCAGCTTGCTAACTAACTCTCTCATGATGTCATTTATTTATTTATTTTTATTTTGAGTTCTATTTTGAAAACCTATATACGGAGCTTTATTTTTGAAAACTATGTATGGTGCTTTTATTTGGAGACCAGAGCTCTGAGGGAGGAGTTCAGCACCAAGGCCAGGCCCTGCCCCTGGGCCAGCTCATTGAGGGGAGGTATGTACCTAGGTCTGTTCTTAATCAGTTTGATGTGATGACACCTGCCCTCCAACTAACAGGCTGGAGACAGCTGCACTGAGTCGGGTCTGATCAAGCTCTGGCTATAAAGGTGCTCACTCTCCCTCAGTTCTGGCTGGCTCTCCATGGTGGAGGGACTCTGCTGGGGCGGTAAGCGACACACTCCACTTCCTCAATATTAGTCATGTAGTTCAGACATTAAACTAATCTGATGTTTTCTATTCTGTTTGTAGGCAACATAGGACGTGCATACGTAATTGGAACGATACCCCGATCCGGGAAGAACTTTAGTTGGAATTGTTTGATTAACCCCCCCCCCCTGCTGTTGTTGTAAGGAATCCCCCCAATAAACATATTATTTTGTGCACAAACCCTTGTCTCTGTCTTGGTTCGATCAGTCTTTACAAGTTCTAGAAAAAATAATTCTCCATCAACCAGTCACATTTTTTGAATGTTTTTTTTTGGCCAACCCCAGTCATGGGCATCAATGCCAAATTCACATTCATGGACCAACTGCAAAGGCAGCCTGCTCATTTTGTGTGGCTGAATAGCCATGTCACCACGGCAATATGGGATTCAACACGTTCGTTGCTGTCAAGAAGAAAACTTGTATCTCCATATTTCAAACATAATTTATTTGAATGTTTTTTTTTGTAAAGGAATGCCCTACTTCATAATTATGTCAGTATGAACAGTGTCACACAAAAGTAGCCGACATTGCAGAAAACAAAATTAAGTGCAAGTGGTTGAAGTGTGTCTGTGGGTTTTATAAATATTTAACAAGTGAAAAGTATTAAGAGCTTGTGACTAAATGATAACTATGCTGGAGCCACAGGAACAGTTTTTCATTTCCTGAGAGGTAACAGTTTTGGACATACAAGATTTCCACCTGACGGTGACGTCATGCTTGTGTGATTAAAGGGTAAGACCACTTTGGTAGAGGTTTGGGTTGTGTAGTTACCTTGCCATGATGTAACTCCAAAGGTGGGCAAGAAATCAAAAATAATTGCTCCATTGATTAGAAATTGATAATTCAAAAATATGTTCCTCATTGACTTACATTGTATGGTAAAACAGCTCTCAAAGTCACTCTTTTAGCACATAAATGAACACAAACAAAGCTGATTCAGACAATATAGAGCATCACCAAACCCAGTACTGTTTGTTTTTTTAATAAAAATGTCAAATTCCTGTTGATTTTACTATTTGAAGATCTGGATCCGGATCCGCGGATCCAGTCCAGGTTTTCTACTTATTAAAAATCCAAGCTTGACCTTTCGGCGGGTAACAGAGGCCACCTGTGCTGCTATACCTGGCCCAGCACGGCTAGTGACTCGCCAGAGAGCTTGTGCGCGCTTGGATGCCAGGCTATTGGTACCACTGCGGCCAAATGTGTTCATGGCAGACATCAGCATGGAAGGCGCCAGCAGCATGGAACGGTGCCCCACCATCTTGCCTATGGTCTTCATCATGGCTTTGAGTCCTCCTCTGAGTTCTCCTCAGTGGTGGAAAGAGTACTCAAATGTTTTACTTGAGTAAAAGTAAATGTCCGGAATTAAAAATTTACTTGGGTAAAAGTACAAAAGTATTGGCATCAAAATGTACTTAAAGTACCAAAAGTAAAAGTACTAAAATGTTTGAAAATAGCAGATCTACAAGCTCGTAGATCTGCTATATAGGCTGCTGCTGCCTGCTCTGGGCTCCCAGGTCCTAGAGTCCCACCGCTCATATCCCACCAGCTAAACTGACTACCAAGTGCTTATGCCATGTTTATGTCCAAATATGGAGTTCCACCTGACTCCTTATTTGGGAAGACTGGTATTGGCTCCTTTGATTGGCCTATCCAACCTTTGCTGAATGGTAAACGTTTGCGTGATGTTTCCAATATAAGCAGTTCCATGTACAGTAAAGCTTCCATTCTTTCACAGAGACATACCAGTGAAGTTCACTTTAATACAATTAGCTGTTGTGTGTAATGTTTCACTGGACGGCACATCTGAAGAGACCACCACGTACCAGAGATTATGACCCTGCTGTAGCAGTGGGGAGTATGGTGTACTTCTTTGGAAGTACACCTAGTGACAGGACAAAGAACTTTAATCAGATGGCAGTGCACATCTTCAATACAGTCTCTTTGAGATGGACCACGTTGCCCCCAGTGGCAACCGGAAATGGACAACCTCCTGTCGAGGTTCCACCCAACGGCTACGGCCACAAAGCTGTCCTGATAGGTGACATCGTCTACATCTGGGGAGGGATAACCTCGACCCATGAGTACCGCAGTGTGCTTTATGCATTTGACGTGGACACCCACAGATGGTTTAAGCCCAGTACTTCTGGGACCGCTCCGGAAAAGAGGTTATACCACTCAGCCTGTGCGTTGGGGAAGGTCATGTATGTCCATGGAGGATTCAGCCGCAAGCTGAGTGCATACACTAACGACATGTACAAGTTGGACACAACTACAATGGTCTGGACTTTAGTTAACACCAGAGGCACTCCGCCACCTATTTTAAGCCGTCACTCTGCCACCATCATCGGGACAAAGATGTTTGTATTTGGGGGCTTTGGGGTTGAGGGGGTCTGCTACAACAACATCGGAGTGTTTGACACAGAGACCAACTGCTGGCTGAGCAGCGCGCCTTTTGAATCTACACAGCTTCTTCCAGAAAGACGCTATGGTCATTCAGCCTTTGCCTACAACGGAGAGCTGTATATAATTGGTGGCTACACGAGGGTAGACTGTTACTTCTTGTACTTCCACGATCTGTGGAAATTCACTCCAAAGACCTCCTCCTGGAAGAAGGTTCAGCTCAAGGAGAAAGTGCCGTGTTCAGGGCGGGATAGGATGGGCTGTTGCTTGTTGGGAGATCTTGTCGTCCTCTTTGGAGGAGACAACACACCCGAAGACCTGGCCCTCTTAGACTTACGTCCTACTTTGAAGACGTTATGTAAGCTAGCAGTTATTCAGTTCGGTCTGGAGCAGTCTGAACTCCCACACAACATCAGGTGGGAACTGGAAGCCATGACAACCAACAGCAACATGACTAACAACATGACTAACCAATTAGAGGAAATTGCATGCCCGCAGCTTGCTAACTAACTCTCTCATGATGTCATTTATTTATTTATTTTTATTTTGAGTTCTATTTTGAAAACCTATATACGGAGCTTTATTTTTGAAAACTATGTATGGTGCTTTTATTTGGAGACCAGAGCTCTGAGGGAGGAGTTCAGCACCAAGGCCAGGCCCTGCCCCTGGGCCAGCTCATAGAGCATCGCAGTTCCCGCCCACTTCCTGTTTTTTTCGGTGCCGGAAGAAAAAACTCAATGCATTTTTCCATTGACATTTCCAAAAATATTTATATCTATGAATTTAAGCCTCGAATCAAGCCATCATGACATGACATGAATCATGACCATAAAACGTTTGATTCTGTGATTATTTTTTTTTTGAAAACGGCAAAACAAAGGGTATTTATTAAATATAGTATATCATATAATTAAATATAAAAAAAATCACAGAAAAAAACGTTTTATGGTCATGATTCATGTCATGTCATGATGGCTTGATTCGAGGCTTAAGTTAATAGATATAAATATTTTTGGAAATGTCAATGGAAAAATGCATTGAGTTTTTTCTTCCGGCACCGAAAAAAACAGAAGTGGGCGGGAACTGCGATGCTCTATTGAGGGGAGGTATGTACCTAGGTCTGTTCTTAATCAGT
Source organism: Gymnoscopelus braueri (assembly GCF_963280865.1). Classification (NCBI taxonomy): domain Eukaryota; kingdom Metazoa; phylum Chordata; class Actinopteri; order Myctophiformes; family Myctophidae; genus Gymnoscopelus; species Gymnoscopelus braueri. Next base: position 38,775,415 of record NC_137622.1, read on the forward strand.
TTGATGTGATGACACCTGCCCTCCAACTAACAGGCTGGAGACAGCTGCACTGAGTCGGGTCTGATCAAGCTCTGGCTATAAAGGTGCTCACTCTCCCTCAGTTCTGGTTGGCTCTCCATGGTGGAGGGACTCTGCTGGGGCGGTAAGCGACACACTCCACTTCCTCAATATTAGTCATGTAGTTCAGACATTAAACTAATCTGATGTTTTCTATTCTGTTTGTAGGCAACATAGGACGTGCATACGTAATTGGAACAATACCCCGATCCGGGAAGAACTTTAGTTGGAATTGTTTGATTAACCCCCCCCCCCCCCTGCTGTTGTTGTAAGGAATCCCCCCAATAAACATATTATTTTGTGCACAAACCCTTGTCTCTGTCTTGGTTCGATCAGTCTTTACAAGTTCTAGAAAAAATAATTCTCCATCAACCAGTCACATTATTTGAATGTTTTTTTTTGGCCAACCCCAGTCATGGGCATCAATGCCAAATTCACATTCATGGACCAACTGCAAAGGCAGCCTGCTCATTTTGTGTGGCTGAATAGCCATGTCACCACGGAAATATGGGATTCAACACGTTCGTTGCTGTCAAGAAGAAAACTTGTGTATCCATATTTCAAACATAATTTATTTGAATGTTTTTTTTTGTAAAGGAATGCCCTACTTCATAATTATGTCAGTATGAACAGTGTCACACAAAAGTAGCCGACATTGCAGAAAACAAAATTAAGTGCAAGTGGTTGAAGTGTGTCTGTGGGTTTTATAAATATTTAACAAGTGAAAAGTATTAAGAGCTTGTGACTAAATGATAACTATGCTGGAGCCACAGGAACATTTTTTCATTTCCTGAGAGGTAACAGTTTTGGACATACAAGATTTCCACCTGACGGTGACGTCATGCTTGTGTGATTAACCCAGAACTAAATGAAGCTGTTATTAGTTGCGTCATCACATCAGAATCATAGAGAGATGAAATGCATCTTTTCTGGGATATACTGTATCGTCTGTCGGGTGGAAACCTCATTATGTCCAAAAAACTGTTCAGGATTCAAATTCAAAAGTAGCAGATCTACAAGCATGATGTGCTTTTGTGTGAGACGCTGTAGAATGATCAAGTAGGCCGTTCATTTACGAAAAAAACTAAAAGTTGACGATAGGAGGTTTCTGCCCGACAACAGCGATATGATGCAAATCATGTTGGATTAATCAGACTGGTACCATGGTTTCAAAATGTTGTCATCATGTCAAGAACTTCCCCTGATTTATGTATGAAATAGAGTTAAAACAGCATAGAATGTACCATTCAGTCTTGTTGTTAAATACTAATCATAATAGTGGTGAATGACTGACACATCACTGGTTTCTCTGTACATGCTACAACAGTGGGCTGAGAGAACACACACACACACACACACACACACACACACACACACACACACACACACACACACACACACACACACACACACTTTTTGACTTAGGCAACAAAAAAAAACTAATTCTGCCTTTATTTATATCTTCCTAACTCTACTCCCCTAACACTGCTGATTCATCCTGCCTTATTGCCTAACGAATAGCAGAAAAATAGACAATGTACAACTACTACTTGTATATTGGCAATTTTTGCTATTTTTAAACCTTTTTGAATTGTTTATTGTTAAACAAAAATCCATGTTGAATGTTTTGGAAAATGTTTTGACAATATAATGACGACTGATGATTTTGTGCAACCATGTTTAAAATGTGGGATCTCCTCCAAACAGGCACAGCCTGACATGTTCTAGTCTTGAAGCGCTGTAGCGTCTCCCTGTGGAGAAACCAACACAATTTAGGGGGTGCAACAGTTCATTGTACTTGATGGTTGTTTTAGGTGGTGTAAAATAACTAAGTATACGTACTTAAGTACAATTTTGAAGTATTTTTTACTTTACTGGAGTATTTACAATTTGCTGTACTTTTGCTTCTACTCCACTACATCTCAGAGGCAAATATTATAATTTTGCCCCACTTCAATTTTTTTAAAACATTAGTAACTAGTTACTTTGTAGATTTGTATTATTATTACAAAAGATATATTACCCACTTCAGTCCTATATACATTTCGGCCATTTGAAAATATCAGATCTACCAGCTCAATGGGTCGCATTGTGAGCTTGTAGATCTGTTATTTTCAAAAGATTTTTATACATTTGAAAACTTGTGAAATGAGACATTCTGCATAAGGAGTACTTTCTACTTGGGTACTTTACGTACATTTTGATACCAATACTTTGGTACTTTTACTCAAGTAAATTCTGAATTTCTGCACTTTTACTTGTAACAGTATTTCTACATCGCAGAGTAGGCCTATTGATACTTTTACTTAAGTAAAACATTAGGGTACTTTTTCCACCACTGGTTGTTTTTGATCATCTCATGACTGATCACCTCAGTTGCCTGACTTGATCATCTGGGTAGATCAAAAAGAAAAAGGTGCATCATGGCTGCAGACCCCTCTTCATCTTCCAGGCTATCTTTACCGGCCTATAGACTGAAGTTTATATGCTAATGCTTCTGAGATGATCATGGCAGGCTGTTTGAATCACTTTGAAAGAGAGGGAAGGGGGTCGTTAAACTAGTTTGTAAAAAGTGTGTGTGTGTGTGTGTGTGTGTGTGTGTGTGTGTGTGTGTGTGTGTGTGTGTGTGTGTGTGTCGGGGGGTGGGGGGCTCTGCCGTTTGAAAAGGTATTTATAAATTATCTGTGATTACAGACTGAATGTAGATGAGGAACAAAACAGTGGACAGACACGACAGAGACGTTTTGGAAATGTTAATTCGTTTACATTTTTTGTATTTCATTTTGACTTATGCTTTCAGTTGTAAAGGCTTTAGTGGTTTTAGTTTTGTAGGATAGTTTGAATGTTAGTTTCTTCTTGTATGGGGTATTTGTCAGGGGCCATGGTTCAACATGTCAGAGAAAGTATTGTCATATTTGTATTAAACAAATGGTTGAAACTTTTTCTTTCTTTCTAGATATTGACAAAGACTAAAAGCAAGGACATGTTCTCTGTCGTTTCTGTAGTGTTAGTTAGCTTTGTAAATAGCCCTACACGAAACAGTTTCAGTTTAGTTAGTTATTTTCTTTTTTATAAATTGATTGGTTGGATTGATTGATTGATTGATTGATTGATTGATTGATTGACAATTTTATTAGGCAAAAGAATGTAAAACAACACAGTTACATTTATAATGCTTTAGTCTAAAAGGTCCGGCCAAAAAAGTCCTTGCGGGCTTGTTTCCGTTGGGGTCCTTGAATTAATTTCATAGACATATATAGTAGCAACCAAACAGTTCAAAAATCAACATAAGAATACAGAGGAAAAAATATATACCACTATGTACAAAAAAGGCATGAGAAAATAAAAAATAAAGCCTCCTTTTTATTTTTTTACTTCAATTAACTGTATTTTCCCCCTTTATATTCTTAGTGTTAGTTAACTAGGCTTAGTTAGTAAGTAGTTAGTTACTGTTAGTAGTAGTTTTAGTTAACTAGGCTTAGTTGTAGGCTATAATAATGTTGCAGAATATCCCTGTGATCTGAAGTCTGACTGAACCATCAGTGTTGCCAGATTTTGAGAGAGAAACAAGCAACCAGGTCTAAGAAAACAAGCCCAAAAGAAGCGACTATGCTACATGAGCCCTCTGAACCTATTTGAAAACAGCAGATCTACAAGCTCACAACGCGAGCAGATCTACAAGCTCACAACGCGTCGAGCTTGCTATTTTAAAAAAGAATCTAGAAGAAAAATGTGGAATATATTTGTAACATTTTAACAACACAGATATTTTATGGGGGTCCCATAAAATATTTTCAGATGGGGGTCTGCAGACAAATACCGTTACATATTAATTTGGGGGTTCTTTAGCCCTACTAACACTCTGGACCAGGGCCGTTCCCTTGAAAATGTTTGAGAACCAATAGTTTAAACAACATTAGGAAACCAGGCTTGTTTCCTAATGTTGTTTAAACCAGTGGTTCTCAAACATTTGCTTAACAAGCCCAAAATAAGCGACTTTAGAGACAACACAAGCCCAAAAAAAAAAACCGCAACCTGCAACTATCCCATTTGAAACAAGCCATTGCGGCTTTCCTGGGGGGCAATCCGTTTTAGTTGACCTTGTATTGAAAACTGTACTTCCATGTGCATTTTCTCTGCAGCCTTCTAAATAAAGTATTCAATCAATCAATCAATCAAAACAGGGCCGGATACAGGAATATTTAATTGGGGGGGCAATAGGAAATAGTGAGGAAATAGTGAGAAAGCATTATTTTACACCTTGGCTATACAAAAATAGCAGATATACAAGCTCATAGCGCGGCACCGAGTGCCGCGCTACGAGCTTGTAGATCTGCTATTTTTGAAATGTTTTGAAAATATATGCAAATCCTTGAATATATATTGTTTTAAAGCAAACAAATTCAAATCTTTGGGGGGCAGTCAGGGCATTGGGGGGGGCATTGCCCCCCCTTGCCTATGCCTAGATCCGGCCCTGAATCAAAACATTAAATCAAGCAACCTTACAGAAAAACAAGCCCAAAGTTGCCTGTAAGAAGCGGACATGGCAACACTGTGTGTGAACCATAGGTGTAAAAAAAAAAAAAGGTGTCGTGTGGGGGTCGCAGCCTCCAACAGCTCCGCCCCCCCCCCATGGTGAGGATAAGTAAAGAGTTGTTACAAAGTAACAAGATAGATCACTGATCAGTGAGAAGAAACGTGTTCAGATCAGGACAGGAACAGAAGCTAACGGATCTCTGGCAAAAATAAATCCAATATATAATATAAATAGAATAATAATAGCCTACACCACTCAGGGGTCAGTCGGAGACCTTTTTTAAAAAAAAAATTGACCTCAGGATGATTTTCGACGAGCTGAAGCACTTCGACATAGTGTTCGATTCCCCGGACACCCCGCGGTCCTCCCCTCCCGTGTTCAGCGGAGGGGACGCGGTGTCCGGCCGGGTGCTGGTGGAGCTGTCCGCGGCCTGCAGCCTGCAGAGCATCAAGCTCCAGGCCAAAGGGGTCGCCAAGGTCCGCTTCACCGACTGGTACCTGCCCACCGAGGACGAGGACTACACCAGGGAGTACAGCGACGAGGAGGAGTACCTGATCCGGAGAGAGGTGCTCCTTCTGCGGGCAGGTGAGAGAGAGAACCCCCCCGTCTGATCTCCATGATCACATGTTATCTTATCAGTGGTGTGGAAGAAGTAGGCTACTCACATTTTTTTACTTAGGTAAAAGTATCAGCACTGCAATGTAGACATAATCTTTTACAAGTAAAAATCCGGAGTTCAACATTTACTTGAGTAAAGGTATAAAAGTATTGGTATAGAAATGTACTTAAAGTAGCCTACTCATTATGCAGAATGTCCCATTTCAATATTTTGTGAAAATAGCAGATCTACAAGCTCGCAACGCATTGTGAGCTTGTAGATCTGCTATTTTCAAATGGCCAAAATGTATCTATGGCTGAAGTGGTTAATGTATGTTTTGTAACAATAATCAAAATCTATAACTAGTAACTATAAGTTTTCAAATAAATGCAGTGGAGCAAAAGTACAATATTTGGATCCGAGATGTAGTGGAGTAGAAGTAAAAGTATTGAAAATTGGAAATGCTCAAGTAAAATACAAATACCTCAAAATGTTACAGTACTTAAGTAAATGTACTTAGTTACTTTCCACCACTGGTCTGATCTCCATGATCACATGGTATCCCGAACCTTTTCATGTCAAGGAACCCCCATCTGAATATATAAAATATTTGTATTTGCGTTATAAAAAAATTATAATAATCAAGATTTATTTGAAAATAGCCGATCGGATCTACAAGCTCACAATGTGTGTAGTAGAGCTTGTAGATCGGTAGGGTTAAGGTGGTTAAGCTGCTTTGCTTTTGCTGCAGGGGACCCCCTGGAACACCCTCAACCCCTGGATGTCTCAAACTTTTTCATGTCAAGGAACCCCCAAATGAATATGTATATTTGTCCTGCTTTTTTACATTGCGTGCCAGGGACCCCACGATTTGCGTTGTTAAAAGGTTACAAACACTTTCCAGATTTATTTGAAAATAGCCGATCTACAAGCTCACAATGCTTGTAGTCTAGACTCTAGAGCTTGTAGAATAGATTTGAAGTGGTTAAGCTGATTTTGCATTTGCTGGGGGCAAATGCAAAATGCTGAAGTTTTTCTATTTTCACACCTACTCTTGCAGAGAGACAGAGAGTGTCTTTAATCCTTTGTGTTCTTGAGAAAAAAACTAAGCACATTCAATGGGAGAACCAGTCCTTTGTGCAAGCAGAGAAGGAAGGAGCCATCCATGTGATTGTTTTGCTCCTGTGCTGCGGTCATGGAAAGCAAACTGTTTGTAGGCTGTTTGTTGAGGTGTTGAATACAACACCGGAGATATTTCATATTACCATACTTTTAGCTGAGTGTCAAGAACTAAAAGAACAACTCCTATCCTTTCAACTGGTGATAAACCACGCTTTGTTAAAGTACCTAGCAAGTTCCAAACATAGCAGTGGTGGGAAAAGTACTCATTTTTTTTTACTTAAGTAAAAGTGTCAATGCTGCAATGTAGAAATACTCTAAAAAGTAAAAGTCCGGAATTCAAAATTGACTTGAGTCAAAGTACCAAAAGTAAAAGTACTAATGTTTGAAAATAGCAGATCTACAAGCTCGCAACGCGCCGAGATGCGTTATTTTCAAATAGCCGAAATATATATAGGGCTGAAGTGGTTGTATGTTATGTAATAATAATAATCTAAATCTACAATGTATATAGTAACTAAAGTTTTCAAATAAATGAACTGGAGTAAAAGTACAATATTTGCCTCTGAGATGTAGTGGAATAGAAGTAAAAGTACTGAAAATTGGAAATACTCCAGTAAAGTAAAAAATACCTCAAAATTGTACAGTACTTGAGTACATGTACTTAGTTACTTTACACCACTGAAACAAAGTAGTATGAATACTAACATGCATAATTTGTTTTCTGTCCCTCAGATAATGGAAAGCCAACCATGCTACCTGCAGGCAGACATGTGTTCCCCTTCAGTTTCCAGCTTCCAGAAGAGACCCTGGTGACGTCCTTCGAAGGGAAACACGGCAGCATCCGTTACTGGGTGAAAGTGAAGCTCCACCGACCCTGGGCCTCCGCCACGGAGATCAAGAAAGAGTTTACGTTCATCGAACCCATCAACGTCAACACACCCACCCTACTGGTACGGAAATACATGCACAAAAATCCTTGCAAAATTGCCCAAATTCACATACAATCACATAGAAGAAATACTGCATCAGCTCTTACGCTTGGTCAGTGATTTCCCCCAGTGCAACATTATCACTCCGCCGTAATCTGAAGACTCAACTCATCAGACTGCACCGTAGCCTGTAGCACTTGCCGTAATGCCGTAGCCCTGACGACCTTATAGGCTTATGCAACGGTTAAAATGTAATTTAGATAGCATGTCATGTTGACAGATGCCAGGTTCATTTTTGACCTGCCATCCTATAGTTTGTATAGTTTCAATGTACAGTTTATATATTTTTTTATTGTACTGTTTAGAGTCTAAACAGTATAATAAAAAAAGATGTATTCTGTCATCAGTCTAAACTTAAGACTGATGACAGGTTTACCTATGATCCTGGATTACTATTTATATGCATTTGATATATTACCTTGTGTTTACCTTGCTTACTGTAAATCACTCTGGATTATGAACATCTGCAAAATGCCTAAATTGTAAATTGTAATCATTGCTCTGATGAAACATTTTACTGTGACAAAACATTTTGCTCGTTACTTTCTACCGAGTTACTTATTCATGTAAACATGTTTTTTTTTGTTGCTGATTTCAGACATCACAGTCTGTCACCAAAGCAAAGAATGTGACCGTGTGGTTACGGAACATTGGACACCTGTCCATAAAGGCTCAGATCCTCCGCCAGGGTTACACGCCAGGTGAGAGAGGAGCTCTTTTCTAATCAACATTCCACCTTTGATTCTGCCATTGTTAAGGTTTTGTGTTGGTGGGAGGACCTTACAAACAGGATGGAAAGCAGGATTGAGGTGTAGGCCTACAGCTAGGTGTAGAACAGTGGTGGAAAAAGTACTAAAATGTTTTACTTAAGTAAAAGTATCAATACTGCAATGTAGAAATACTCTTGTTACAAGCAAAAGTCCGGAATTCAAGATGTACTTGAGTAAAAGTACAAAAGTATTGTCATCAAAATGAACTTAAAGTACCAAAAGTAGAAAGTACTCATTATGCAGAATGTCCCATTTCACAACGTTTTCAAATATATAAAATGCATGGAAATCTTTTGAAAATAGCGGATCTACAAGCTCATTGTGAGCTCATTTGCTATTTTCAAATGGCCGAAATGTATATAGGGCTGAAGTGGTTTTGTAATAATAATCCAAATCTACAAAGTAACTAGTAACTAACGTTTTCAAACAATTGTAGTGGAGTAAAAGTATAATATTTGCCTCTGAGATGTAGTGGAGTAGAAGTGAAAGTACTGAAAATTGGAAATACTCCAGTAAAGTAAAGATACCTCAAAATTGTACTTAAGTACAGTACTTGAGTAAATGTACTTAGTTACTTTACACCAGTGCCAGGGGTTGGTCAAAAACACGCACTAGCGTGCACGTCCATGCCTGTGAGACTGCATGCCCGCTGCATCGAATCAAGTGGTGCGGCCGTGAATGCCTGGGTGATTTGCATACATACCGTGGCTGTAGAAGCCCAGCATGCAGCTCTGTTGTTGGTACTTAAAAGAAACAATAGACAGCCGTGAACAGCACTTCGCACCTCACCACCCCCGCTTCTATACTGGGGGCCCTATCTTCCTAAAAGGTTTAGGCCTTACCCCTTATGCCTAAACCTTTAAGGCCTTTTTTACTATTTTGAAAAACATTTAAAAATAGTGAAAACTTGTTGGGAGCTTTTAGATAAGCTAATTATAAAATAAAATAAAAAAGCGTTGCTGTCTCTGTTTGTTGAAGAGGGACATATTTTCATAATGCTGAATTATAGAGCTTCACCTGATAAAGTATGTACATTTAACTAAAGAGATTGCGCATAGTCATATACATGTGAAAGAACCGCAATGGAAACAAGCCGCTGGCTTTATTGCGTTGTATAAACATAACACAATACAATTACAGTATATAGCCTACATTGGATACCACCAATGTTATGTTTATTATCAATAAAGAGGTCAAAGTGAAAGCTTGCTCTGGTTAACACCCCCCCCCTCCTCCCCTTCACAACTGTGCTCTCAGGCGAGGTCATTCCCGTGTTCGCTGAGTTCGACAACGCCACCTCTCGGGCGGTGGTGCCCAAGGCCTACATCACCCAGACGCAGACCTTCATCACCACCGGCGAGGGAACGACGAAGAAGGAATGTTCCGTGGTGGCGATGCTCTGTGGCGCCGAGGTTGGAGCGCAGTGCATGGCGATGTGGGTCGGCCGTCCCATCAGGATCCCCAGGGTCGAACCCTCCATTCTGCAGTGCCCCATCATCAAAGTGGAGTACATGCTCAGAGTAAGGATTTGTTTCTGTTTGTGTGGTTTATAATGAGAGGAAAAACACTAAACAAGCCACTCAATGGAAGTTGAGCACTTTAATGATTTCAGAGTGCATGTATCTTTGTATACCTTTGTGGTGCCAGCAGGGATAGAACCGTGGCAGTGCTCTACTGATATGCAATAGACAGGAAATCAAACTCGTAGCTACAAAGGGAGCATACAGTATTCTTTACAAATAGTAATGACAAGACTTGATGTTACATGCAGTGGTGGAAAAAGTATTTGACTTAAGTAAAAGTAATAATACTGCAATATAGAAATACTCTGTTACAAGTTAAAGTCCGGAATTCTAAATGTGCTTGAGTAGAAGTACAAAAGTATTGGAATGAAAATATGCTTAAAGTACCAAAAGCAAAAGTACAAAAATGTTTGAAAATAGCAGATCTACAAGATCACAACGCGTCGCATTGCGACGCGTTGCGAATTTGTAGATCGTCTATTTTCAAACAGCCTATACGTATAAAATAGGGCTAAAGTGCTTAATGTTTGTTTTATAATGTAGTAATTTTTCTGTGCAATAAACTAGTAACTAAAGTTTTCAAATAATTGTAATGGAGTAAAAGTACAATATTTGAGCTGTAGTGGAGTAGAAGTAAAAGTATAGACAATTGGAAATACTCCAGTAAATTAAAAGTAGGCCTACCTAAAAATTTCACTTAAGTACAGTACTTGAATACATGTGCTTAGTTACTTTACATAATAATGCATGTGCCCAAGACTTGATGTCACACATGTCGTCCTAAAACCGTGCTCTCCCATGGTGCTTTTTCCTCAGGTTTTTGTGGAAATCCGCGGCACGTCCAAGCTGTGTGTGGAGCTGCCGCTGGTGATGGGCACCATCCCTCTCCGCCTGTCTGGCGAGAGCAGACTGCAGGCAGTCTCTAGTCCCTACCAGGAGTGGCTCAACGTAGCCTTCCCAGAGCATCAGCGTCCTCAGCGTAAGTATCTCGTCTTAACCACTTAAAGGAGTAGGTCAGCCAAAAAATGACCTATTTCAGTTGCACACCCCATGAAGCATTGAATTCATGAAGATTTTTTTAGTTTTTGTCCAAGTCCTGAGCCAATAATTTGATGATGATAATAAAGACCCTAATGTATCCGTTTGGAGATGTCTCCTACCGGATACATTAGGGTCTTATTATTAACATGCTTCATGGGGTGTGTAATTGATAGGAAATAAGTCATTTTTTGGGTGAACTACTCCTTTAAACCCCAGCATCCTTATTGTGGCGAAGGCTTTCGCAGAAAATAGCAGATGTTTTCAGCGAAAAGCCTCCCTCACAATAACAGAAAACAGAAAAGACTAGTATAGAGCGTCTCCGGTCAACCTATATAGGGTTTAAATGGTTAACTGCTACACGTGTGAATTAGTGACAGTGTTACTCAAATGAGTTTTTGTGATGCTTGGAAATGCACTGTTCTAAAGTCCAGACATGATCCCCAAATCTCACTTTTGTGTTTTCCCTCCCCTCAGCTCCTCCTGAATACAGCTCTGTGGTCACAGAGGAGGAGGCAGAACAATACACCTCCTCCTCACCCCCTCCTGCTTACTGCGACAGCTCCGTGGTCACAGAGGAGGAGGCAGAACAATACACCTCCTCCTCATCCCCTCCTGCTTACTGCGCGGTGAGTAGCGTCTCCTCACCAATACAAACCTCCCTGCTCAAATTTACCCAGTCTGCTTTAGTTTGGCTTAGTTATTATTACATATAGAGAAGAATGTACAGTCTGTGTAAGGAAGATGAAACGGTTAAAACCCTGAGGGACTCATCTCTCAAGTAAAACAAAGAAAGGTCAGCAGCCAGACTGAGAGTCTACTATGTGTTTTATTCTTGAAACTCAAGCCATGTTTTCTCTCCATCATGTGTACAGGTTGACCCCTACCCTCAGCCCTTGTCATGAGACCTCACCTCACTGAATGACCTGCTGAACCAGGAGCCCCATCCAAGCCTCCTACCTGGATCACTTCTCTCTGATAATGGACCAACTGTGTGTTAGGCGGAAAATCTCCCACAAACTCTTTTTCAGCACAAAACAGAGGGACGGTATGTTACCGTTCAGTCAAGATCAAACCAGAAAGACAGAGGGACATGGTACCGTTCAGTCAAGATAAAACCAGCAACAAAGTACCTTCTCCCCGCCAGTTCCTAGTCCTCCTCCAAGTGATTCTGGCTTTTGGATGAAGAAAGCCCTCAGAACGTCCTCGCTCATCAATGAATCCCTCACAAGAAGCTTGTTCAGAGTTGGATGGAGTTTAGGACATTTTGTGAAATAGCTCCTTCGGCCAGACAATGAGGTTCATGGATGACCAGACTAGCAAGAGAAATGTGCGCACGCACGGACACACACACACACACACACACACACACACACACACACACACACACACACACACACACACACACAATCGATCCCCCGCACCTACCTCAATATTTCACACATGTTACGCACACTGGCACGTGACACTTTGGATATCAGGATTGCACACGCAAACATATGCACACTATGTAAATGCACATACACATATACTGTAGATACATGTAAATAGATATTTATACACACATACTATGCAGTGCGCACATGCACATAGTAGGAAGTACAGTAGGAACCAAGCACACAGCACACAGCACCTTCAAGTACCTCAAAGTACGGTATGCTATGACTAATGTACATACTTTTCTCACTATTGTTGCTATTATTTATCGTGTTACTGTTGTTATTGCTGCTACAATGCCGAGGAACCAAAACCAAAGAATTGTATACTTGTATATAAGATGTAACAATAAACATCTAAAAGCTTGAATCGTTTGTTTGTTTATAAGGCGAGAGTTTGTTTATTTTCGGCAAAGAGGTATAGGAGTAGAGGGAAAAAAGAGATGTTTAATCTGAAACACAATTTTATACAATATAGAGGGGGTCCCTGCTTCATCTATCTCTCAGCTAGGGGGTCCTTGGGCTGAAAACGTTGAAGACCCCTGTTTTAGCTCAAGACGCAAAAGAGAAATTAGACGTTTGCCCGGGACCCAAACTAGTGAAACTAGCAGATCTACAAGCTCACAACAACGTCACTTCGTGTTGCAAGCTTGTGGATCTGCTATTTTCACTACTTCTTAAACATTTTTATATTTATTTATGGAATTATTAGATTTTTTTAATGTTATTTATGAAATGCTTTTGGAAAATGTTGGAATTGTTTTTAATTGATGAAAAGTTGTGACTTTTTTGGTTTAAACTTTAAAAAAATCTTTTGAAATATATATATATTTTATGTAGGAAACAAAAAAAGGGGATATTTACTCGCGACCCATAAAAATTGGTCTGCGACCCAAACATGGGTCCCGACCCTGTGTTTGGGGAGCAGTGTTTTAAATGATGATTTGACCCATTCAGAGCTCAACAAACAACATTGTAAATGTTGTCACGATATGTTAATAATAATAATAATAATAATACATCAGACTTATATAGCGCTTTTCTTAGTACCCAAAGTCGCTTTACAAAACAGCTTAAAATAAACAATTTTATTAGGAGCAAAAGAAAAAAAATAAGTTAAAAGGCTAAAAACATTAAGCTAAGACTAAGAAGCAGAAAGGGAGATTTGGTTTGAGTTGGGGGGGGGGGCGGGGCGGGAGCAAGTCTGAAAAGGTGGGTTTTTAGGGAGGCTTTGAACACGGCAAGAGTGGGGACAGCTTTGATGTGATGTGGGAGTGGGTTCCAAAGGGTGGGGGCTGCAACTGAAAAAGACCAGGTGCTTTATTTTTTATTTTTTATGGGGAAGACCAGGAGGTTTGCAATCACCTGACCTGAGGGAGCGGGAGGGGGCGTGGTCTTTGAGGAGGTCAGAGAGGTAGCGGGGAGCCTGCCTGGTTATTGAGGGCTTTGTAGGTGGTGATGAGTATTTTGCAATACCTAACCCCCCTGCCTGTCAAGACAGCGGAATTTAATACATACTATGTGACGACTAGTACTTGGCCCCAAGAAGAAGACAAAATTGTTGCACTAATTTCAGTGAAGTGAAGAGCATTTTTAAACTTGCGAGCCACAGCAAACTCAGATTCTGATGTGTGTTTGTTGCGTTGTGTCAATCACTGTCACATTATGATGACAATGACCCATTTCAACAGTTCTGACTATGCTGTGTTCAGCAGCATGCATGTGCCCCTTGATGCCTGATATATACTTATACTCATGAAACATTCAGTTAGACTAGTTATTGTTACACTACACTAACTATTTAATCTATGAATGAAAAAAAAAATCATTTGTCGTTAAACTCTATTAATGCAACACTCATGTCAATCAAAGACTATATTGCTATGGACATAAAAGTCAAATATATAATGGCTATTAAGCAACCACTGTATTTTCTTTTCTTTTTCTTTTTGTCCCTCTCTCTCTTTCTGTATCTCTCACACACATACATGGATGCAACGCAGATGTAACGCATTGGGGACTTGTAGCTCGGCTATTTTCAAAAGATTTTAATACATTTGAAAACTTCAAATGGGACATTCTGCATAAGGAGTACTTTTACTTTTGGTACTTTAAGTACATTTTGATGCCAATGCTTTTGTACTTTTACTCAAGTACATTTTGAATTCCGGATTTTCTATATTGCAGTATTGATACTAAAACATTTGAGTACCACTGCTAGTGGGAATGTAATGTGCTGTATGTATAAGGTAAATGAGGTGAGCCTCCTGAGCTGGGCTGAACAAACAGTGAGGACATGAGCTTCATGGCTGGTTTATCTCTGACCTTTATGCAAAGCAGATCTGCAGGACAGCAGCTTTCATTGCTGTTACCGTCTTTACTCTTTAACGTCCAGTCAGACAGACAGCCAGACAGACAGACAGACAGACAGACAGACAGACAGACAGACAGACAGACAGACAGTCAGACTTTAACCGTTGTGGCTGTGCTGAGTCCACCAGGGTCTTTATTGCCCACCACCAGGGCGCATAACGATGCTTCCTGTGGTGTTCCTGGTCAGTGCATTCAACACTCTGTTCAGTGGAGGCTGTCGAGGAAGGTCTCTGTTGTTAGTGTCAGGAGGAGGAGGATGGGTTCTTCTTCTGTTGGGTTCTTCTTCCTCTGGACCGGTTCAGGGGTACAGTGTGAGGGTTCGGTACCGGGTGGATTTGCAAGTACCTGGTGGCCGTTCGGATGTACTGGACGGTCCAGGATCAGGAGGCGTCAGAAGCGCGTTGGAGTCCAGTTCGTCTACGGGACTACAGAAGATCCAGGGGGCAGTGCTGGAAAAAGTACTCACATTTCTTTACTTAAGTAAAAGTATCATTCAATACTGCAATGTAGAAATACTCTGTTACAAGTAAAAGTCCAGAATTCAAAATGTACTTGAGTAAAAGCACAAAAGTATTTGCATCAAAATATAATTAAAAGCACCAAAAGTAGAAAGTACTCATTGTGCAGAATGTCCTATTTCACAAGTTTTCAAATGTATAAAATGTATAAAAATATGTAAAAATTGTGAGCTTGTAGATCTATTTTCAAATGGCCGAAATGTATATAAGACTGAAGTGGGTAATGCATGTTTTGTAATAACAATCTAAATCTGCAAAGTAAATAGTATCTAAAACTATCATTGTAGTAGAGTAAAAAGTACAATATATTTGCCTCTGAGATGTAGAATTGAAAATTGGAAATACTGAAGAAAGTAAAAACACCTCAAAATTGTACTTAAGTACAGTACTTGAGTAAATGTACTTAGTTACTTTACACCACTGGCAGGGGGACATGATGGTGGAGTCTGTGGAGAACCTCCAGAATCAAGGCGACGACAGTCTTCCAGACCAGCGGGTGTTTGCTTTCGATCGGCTCAACATCACCGTGGCGTCTGAGCTGTCCCTGACGTCTGGCGAGGAAGAGAGAGAGCTGGAGAGGCTGGAGGAGGATGCTGGGATGGAGGGGGAGGAACAGGGGGAAGGGGAGGACGGGGAGCGGAGCCCCTCGGTGGTGAAGGCTGTGGGGGGAGACGTGTACCTGGAATCACACGGAGGACAGGGGACAGGGTTGGACCTCCATGGCATAACAGGTCAGACTGCACACCAAGGTTATTTAAGTTTGTATAGGTTTTTTAGGTTTCTTTTTCTGTTCTGATTTTATGTTTTCAATTTCAGTTTAGTTTTAATTTGTTTTTAGTTGGTTTAGTTGAATTTCTATTTTTGAAAAGGTTTTAGTTGAGTTTTTATTAGATTTAGTGTTAGTTTTAGTTCTTCATCAAAATCTTCATAATTTGTCAGGAGCGAGATTCAAAGAGAGAGAGAGACAGAGAGACAGACAGACAGACAGACAGACAGACAGACAGACAGACAGACAGACAGACAGACAGACAGACAGACAGACAGACAGACAGACAGACAGACAGAGAGAGAGAGAGCAACAGAGTCAAACTAATCTCTCTCAGTGAGCAAACTGTATTTGACTGGTAATGTTGATAAGAGAGAAGTGAGAAGAACTGTATTATTGCTCTCGTCTCCTGTTGTGTCCCGTTTCATTCCATTCACTTCCGTTCCTTCAAGTGTTCAAATCAAAGTTGTCAGTGAAGTTGTCTGTCTGTCTTCCTGTCTGTCTTCCAGGAGTCGTTCTCCATGTTGGCATCAGCTTCACAGTTTCCCGAAAGTGGGAGGAAGGAGAGAGAGGAGGAGGAGGAGAGCGGAGGGAGGTGGAGGCCGGACCCAGACGGAGGGGAGGACAGGTGGAGGATGGTGGAGGTGGAGACAGCAAAACGCGGGCGCATGATTCTGATTCTGACAAGGAGGGGAAAGAGGCAGTGCCTCTCTCCGTACCGTCCACCATGCGAAGGGAACTGAACGAGGAGCTCACTGCCACTGATGCTAAAGCTAAAGCTAACGCTAACGATGCTGATCTCAGAGTACCACACCAGGATCTCACTGCCGCTAAGGCTAATGCTAATGATACTGATCCCAGGGTACCACACCAGGATCTCACTGCCGCTAAGGCTAACGCTAATGATACTGATCCCAGGGTACCACACCAGGATCTCACTGCCGCTAAGGCTAATGCTAATGATACTGATCCCAGAGTACCACACCAGGATCTCACTGCCGCTAAGGCTAACGCTAATGATACTGATCCCAGGGTACCACACCAGGATGTCACTTCCGCTAAGGCTAATGCTAATGATACTGATCCCAGGGTACCACACCAGGATCTCACTGCCGCTAAGGCTAACGCTAATGATACTGATCCCAGGGTACCACACCAGGATGTCACTGCCGCTAAGGCTAATGCTAATGATACTGATCCCAGGGTACCACACCAGGATCTCACTGCCGCTAAGGCTAATGCTAATGATACTGATCCCAGGGTACCACACCAGGATGTCACTACCACCGACGCTACGGTCGATGCTAACAATGTTGATCCCAAAGTACCCCACCAGCATGTCACTACAAGACAGAAACATGACCCAACGCGACACACCAGCGAAACGCCTAACAGTGAAGTCAGTGTTAAGTCTGACTACAGAAACCTGGTCACCGGAGAAGACGTCCTCTCACCTCCATCCTACCACGATATCCTACCCACCCCCTCACCCCTCCACCCGCCTCCGCTACCGTCTGCCGAGTCCTTTACCACAGGGAGGGAAGACCGACAACGGACAGGGAGAAATGAGGAGGGGGTGGCCGAGGGACAGACAAACGGGGAGAGAAGGGGACAAAAAGAGACAGAAGTAGAGAAGGTGAACGAGAGCAAAGGAAAGAAAGAGAAAGAAAAAGAAAGAAGTGCAATCAGGGAGGCTGGCCAGCTGCAGCCGTATTCGTGGTGGACAGTGAGGGTAGAGCGCCTGGGAGTTCTGGCTCTTCTTCTTCTGTCAACAGTCATGCTCGTCATAGCCTGCCTGGTTATGTGGTGCCCACACTGGCACAACAAACACAGACGCCTCCACTGCTGCCCTGAGAAACATGGCTGCTTCCACTGCTGCCCCGACAAACATGGATGCCTCCGCTGCTGTCCCGACAAACATGGCTGCTTTCGCTGCCACAACAAACGTGGCTGCTTTCCCTGCCACAACAAACATGGCAGCCTCTGCTGCCCCAACAAACATGGCTGCCTTTGCTGCTCCGACAAACATGGCTACCACTACCGACATAACACAAATGCCTGCCATCACTGGAACCAACACCCGGGAGACAACAATTGTATCCATGGCAACAAACAAAGTATCCTCGGCGAAAGAGACACGGGCTGTCTTTTGGGTATCAATCAGGATGTTCTGGACCAAGGTAAACGTATGGCATGCCATTTGTCCGACAGCCCACTATTCCGAAGTACCGTTTGTCCGACGGCCCCCATTATAATTTACCCTAACTAAGGCTGTCACGATCAACTAGGGCTGTCACGATTATGAAATTGTTGGCTTTTAGGCTTCGTAAACAAAAGGTGCACAGGGCAGATATGACAAATATGTGTTTTGAGCTTGTAGATTGGCAATTTCCACTATTTTTGAAAATGTTTTCTGGGACGTCGGAATAATGGGCTGTCGGAGTAATGGGCTGCCCCCTCTATTTCAGTGTTATTTGAACGATGAAGGTTATTGCTCTATCCGTGCATGTTACTGTGGTGTAGTGTAGGTGAGACTGAGTAACCGGAGCCAATTCTCGACTAGATTTTTCAAATCAGTCCACGCTTTAACAGACAGACAGACAGACAGACAGACAGACAGACAGACAGACAGACAGACAGACAGACAGACAATGAATGAATGCATTGGAAAATGGTCGGCAGTAATGTCACTCATATGGTGAGTCGTAGTCAATAATCTAAACATACCTGTATGGTCAATTAAGTTGGCTCACTTTCTTTTGCTATGCAGATTTTGGATAATTTCTAAATAACATGCTTTCATTGCTTTGTAAAACAAAATCAATTAACCTTTCCTCATCATCAGGTTACCACTGGGACACTTCTGATTGGCTGCCAGAACATGACGGAAGAAACAGCCCTTTCTCTTCTTCTGACCCGGCCCCGATGGAGAATGAGCCTCATCCAGTGCTGTGTCCCACCCTGATGCACAGGATCCAGCCGGAGACAGAGTCCCTGCCCCCAAGGGCCCGGACCCAGCCTCCGGCCTCTAAACGGCTCCGTTCCTAAAAGCGAACCTGTCAGCAATAAGTGTCATTCAAATGTCCCAATGTCCCACTGCAAGCCAGACAGCCACCAGTACCGATGCTGTCCGGAACCTGAGCCTAAAGAACTTGACTTGCACCAACTCTGTATGTCTCACACATCCACCCATCACCCATCCACCCTGCCGCTCAGCCCATCTCAACAAGCCAAGGCCCAGCTCCATCTCGGTAGCAACGGGGGGCGATGTTTGCTCAGAGCCCACGGGCAGACGCTCTGCGGCGCCGGGCCCATGCAGCAGCTGACCGGCCCACTGGATCGCCCCGGATCTGGATCAACCACACCACCATCATCGCCCTCTCAATCTCCCTGTTGTTCCCTTGCCTCGCCTTCTTCGTCTCCGGCAACCCGTGGCCCCTGCTCTCCACACCCGCCCTCACCCTCCTTTTCTACGTCGTCCTCCCCCCACTCTGTCCGTCTACCTCGCACCTCTGCCTCCTATCCGTACCTGCCTCCCCGTGCCCACTCCTTCCATTCTTCCTCCTCCTCATCCTCCTCCTCCTCTCACTGGGACGGTTTGCAGATTCTGGAGAACGGGGAGGCGGGGAGGAGAGAGGAGCATCAAGACCTCTTTGGTTATCTGTCTGCCTGAGACGGGAGTCACCGCATGACACGACTCATACACTGTAAAATCCTCAGTGTTAATTTCACTCCAAAAGGGTGCCAGTGTAACCAAAGTGACCTACAGTATGAGGGTTTCTACACTCTCAAAATTAAAGTTAAATTAACAATGAATGCGCCATCGTGGTTGTATGCCTCTAAACTGTTTCAGTTTACTATGTCTGTCCAGACTCCTCCTATCGAGAAATACCACAAACTAAAGCAGGGGTCTGTTATGTTTTTCAGGCCATGGACCCCTAGCCAAGAGAGAGTGGAGAGACGAAGCAGGGACCCCCACTATACTGTAGCATAAAATTGTGTTGCATATTAATTTCGTTTTCTTTTTTGAGAAAGCCTTACAATCAACTTGATGATAGGCTGATTGTCTCACCAATGTCTGTTGACCATTGATACTAGTGTGGAAGTTATCAATGGGTTTTTCTTTTAAGTGCCTATGTGTTTCCTCCAAGTGATGTGTCTTTGTTTACACACATTTTGCTATGTTGATAATGTGTATACAGTATGCTCAGACATTTACACAGTCTTGGAGGAAAAGCGTTACCTATCACACAAAGATTTTCCCCAGATTTATATAAATAAAGAAGTATTTGTTTTCATCACCCACAATACATATAAATGCATGTGTCATAATTATGACATAATGTGTATGCGCAGGACAGGGCAGGTCCGTGGGTCAAAAGTAACATAGTAATATAACTTGTAATGTTGTTACCGGTACTTGCTCTCGATACCAAGTAATACGTATTGTAACATTTTACCTTATCAAGTAATAAATGTTGTTTACTATATTCTGTCATTAATTACCATAGATAGAGTGTTGAGTATGATTTACTTCGATGGCTAATGCCGATTGTAATCTGGAAATTATTTATCCACAAAAGGTAACATCATAATGTTCTTGGAAATCTAACGTGCAAATGTGCTGGAAAGCGACATTTCCATACCAGCCATTAGAATCGTACTTTATATTTGATTTTCTTTTATTGTCTGTATTGTGTTAATGCAGCAGTTTTAGGTTGTTTTATACATTATAATATGAACTAGTGCAGTACCCATTTCAGTGTAGTACTCTGAAGCCTGTCTATGATGTCAGTCATCTATGATGTCAGTAGGCCTACTCAGACTATGACAACATTGCAAATGTTTCAGCTGAAGCCGTTTGAGAGACGCACGCACGCGCAAATGGGCACAGGGCAGGCACACACAGATACACAGATAAAATGTAAAAGACAAAATGTAATGGTGTTAAAATGTAAATAGAAAGTACGGTACTGTAGGGGGAAAAGGTTTCTCAAGTCAAAGTAATGACTTGACTGACTTGACTTGACAGGTGAAAGTGCGAACTCAATGTGCTTCAAATTAAAATACATCAATAGTAGCAAAATACATCAAAGTAGCAAAAAAAGCATTAGTGACCACCCTAACCTCCCACCCACAATCGTACAGAAAGCAGAAATACACTTCAATACACGTCTCGCTTCAAATCATGCAAAGCGCAGAAAAACAAAAGGCTTGCATGACAGAAACACCAGAAACTGCAGACGTTCGCTGACAGTCAATCAATCACACAAGCCAGTTGTAAAGAATGCTGTCCTGTTTTGCTTTTGTTTGTTTGTGTTTTGTGTAGTGGGCTGTTATTGTCTCCGCCAGGCCGAAAGGCATGGCGAGAGAGTATGTTTTGCCCCCCGTCCGGCACCATTGGCCCGCTCGCTGCGAAACTGTGCACACACACTCCCTGGATGCCAATTCAGAACCTCTGGCCCAAATGTTTCACATGGGCCTGTCATAGCGCCACCAGGAGGCCGATTTGTGCAAAACAAATTCTTTGACATTACTCCTACAGATTTTATCCAAACGTCATGCAAATTGGTACACAGTATCTCTAAAGTCATCTGATCAACCCGGATCTGTCCGATTTCCCATATTCCATCCTGATTGGCTAAGGTTGGCTTCCAAAGTTTGCAGGATTGGTCCGTTTTGAACAAAATGCCTCAAATCATGAACGCAGCTTGCAATTTCCGTGAAATTTCACACGCACATTCCCACTAGGCCGAGGAAGGAAATGCCACCCATTTCACATTGGCCTGTTATAGCGCCACCAGCAGGTCTAATTTAGCAAAACACATTTTTGGAACAAAATGCCTCAAATCATGAATGCAGTGTCCGATTGCAGTGAAAGGCCTATGAAGAAATGGCACCCTTTTTACATTGGCCTGTTATAGCGCCACCAGGAGGCCACAATAACGTACCTGACCTGGCGGAGACCTGTGCTCCGAGGAGCACTTTTTCTAGTTTGTTTCTGTTACTGTTGGTAGTCACGGCTGCCCGTTCCCACCTGATGTAGTGTGGGAGTCCCAACTGGAGCCATCTGAGCACTGAGCCCTTTTTATTAGGGTGCTAAATACAAATAATGATTGACGTTTCGATGCTATACTGCATCGAAACGCCAGTGTGTTCTCTCTACGTTTATGCACTGAGAAGAAAGGGAAAGGGAGAACTGCCGCGCCTCAGCCAAACGAAGGCAGGTTCTGGTCAGTGTTGCCAGATTCTGTGAGAGAAACAAGCAACCAGGTCTAGGAAAACCAGCCCAAAAGAAGCAACTATGGGCCACATGAGCACTTTAACATACTGTATACATCAGCTATTTGAAAATAGCCGATCTACAAGCTCACAACGCGTCGCATCGAGCTTGTAGATTGGCTATTTTCAAATAAAGTCTTGCAGGGAAATTATAATAAGCAGATCTGGCAAGTGCAACCCTGGTTCTGGTGCATCACAGAAGCACAACAACATAGCATAAGCGTATACGAACACACTGACGTTTCGAAACATTAGTGTGTCGAAACATTAGTGTGTTCTCTCTAAGTTTATGCAAGTAGGTTCATTTTAGATCCAAGATGGTGAGGGGATTCTCCAAATATTGCCTCCACAGGTTGGAGAAGCGACACATGGTGGCACCGTCGATGACCCTGTGGTCAGCTGACCAGCTGACATTCATGACGTGAGCTTTGACCACGTCCCCTCGTGAGTCGAACCTGGGGAGAGTCCGGACGGTCCCCAGTGCACCGATCGCCACCTCCGGAGGAAGAATGACCGGCTTGGCGTACGTCCCTCCGATTGAGCCGATGTTGGACAGGGTGAAGGTTCCTCTCGCGAGGTCAGAGGTTCCCAGCTGACCGGCGGCTCCCAGAGCCTGCAGGCGGTTCAGTTCCCGAGCGACGTCGAACACGCCGAGCAGCTGAACGTTCTTCACGTTGGGAACCAGCAGGCCCTGACCGGTGTCCATGGCCAGGCCAATGTTGTGAGACGCCTTGTAGGTGATGTTCTGACAGCCTTCGTCCACTGACGCGTTGAGGGTGGGGAAGTGCAGCAGAGCGAGTGACGCAGCCTTTATGAAGAAGGGCATATAGCTCAGTTTGAGTCCGCGAGCCTCCATCACCGGTCTGAGCTCTGAGCGCAGAGCGACGAGTCGCGTCAGATCCACCTCGTCGCAGTAGCCGAAGTGGGGAATCTTCAGGGCTGCCGTCATGGTTTTCACCATGGCTTTGTGGAAGCCTGTCAGAGGTTCAGTAACGTCTTTCCCTGTGAAGACGGGTTTGGCCGTGGCCGGCTGTGGAACACTGGGCGGAGCCTTCTCTCGAGGAGTGTGGATGTCCTGGAAGAGCGGAGTCGGAGGCAAGCCGGCTCCGGTCTGCTTGGCCAGGTAGTCTAGTACATCCTGTTTGAAAATGCGACCATCGCGGCCCGTTCCAACAACCTCACTCAGTTCAATGTGGTTCTCCTTGGCCAGTTGTCGTACGGCAGGTGTGGCCAGAGTCTTATGACTGCCGTTCATCGCCTGGTGGTCGTGCTCATCGCGGGACGTGGCTGGAGTCTCGACCACCTCCCACTCAACCTGGGTCACCTCTGGACCGGACTGCGTCTCGATGTCCACCAGTGGCTTTCCAACTAAAGCTGTGTCTCCCACATCATAGTAGAGTTTGCGTACGATTCCGTCATACCGACTGGTTATTGTCACAGAAGCTTTGTCACTCTGGACCTCACAGACGCTATCAAACTGAGCCACCTGGTCTCCTTCCTTCACGTGCCATTCTGTGACGGTGACCTCCATGATTCCCTCTCCAATGTCTGACAGTTTGAACTCATGTATGGGTCCCTGACTCCTGGAAGTGGTGTGTACTAGTCTGGGGTTGCAGAGGGGGTGTAAGGGCCTCATGGAAGTGCTGTGTACCAGCCTGGCATTGCAGAGGCGAGGCAGGAAAGGAGAATAAGCCTGGATCATTTTGTTGCCTTTAAACACCTGGACTCTGAAACAGCAACGTTTGTACTGGTGTGACAGTAAAGCTCTTGATAAGGTCATTGAGCATCTGATAACTGCTGCCATCGTGCCCACTTGCTTGCATGTGACACTAGGCACTGGGTTATTAGTGAAGCGCTAACGCAGTTATTTAGTGTCACAGCTGTGCGCTGATTGGACAGAGTGTGTTGACAATTTCATGGCTGCTATGGTATGCAGAGATCAATTACACTGTCTGATGTCATGTACCTCCATATTAGGACGACAAGACAAACATGGAACTCCATATTTGGGCACCTCCATATTTGGGCAAGACTGACATGGAACTTCATATAATGCAGTGTTTCCCAAAGTGGGGTGTGGGGCCCCCAGTAGTCCTTCAGGGGGTCCCCAGCTAGAATTAGTTTAACCATTTTAACCCTATACATTGGCTTTTTGAAAATAGCCAACGTGATGAGCGCTGTGAGCTTGTCGATCTGCTACTTTAACAAAAATATCTTGGAAAAGATTTGGAATATGTTTGAAACATCAACAACACAAACCTTGTATGGAAGTCTCTGGCACACTATCTTTTCAGATGGGAGCCCGCGGCCTGTTAGCTAATGGACTTTAATGAAATAAAAAATTCAATGAAAAAATAAAAAATAAGATAATTAAAGAAACAGTTTAAAACACACACACTCTAACCCACTCTTTAAAATATGCTCATAGCAGCAACAGGGAAGAGGGGGTGAGTATAACAGAATGCATGGTGGAGTATGATATATGCATGTATTAACAACCATGCGAGCTTAAACAAGCAGTTATTTACTGTATCTCTCCCTGGCCTTGTCCAGATTGAAATCCCTCGCCCGGAGGAACCGCAGCAAATGCTGGCCCTTTGGAATCTTTCCCTTGTGAGTCTCTTAGCCAAGCCACTGGCGCAGTCGACAGCTAGTTCTCCTGCAGAGGCGTTAAGTGTCCTATAGGGTAATATGTCAGATGTAGTCTGCGTCCAGCTTGTCATCCGTTGAGCCAGCCGGTTACTCCGTGGGAATGGCAGGCTCCATCCTGGCCTGCCCCATTGGCATTGGGCACTGAGATGGCTGTGGCTGTGGAGAGGGACAGCTGGGGCATCGCAGTGGCAACCGGAGAGGCCAACGGAGGACTCCAGCGAGGGATGGAAGTTATTCCCTCTTCCGCCAGCTCTTTCATGTAGTATTCTATAATCTCTTTACCCTTGTCAAAATAACCGGCATACTGTTTCATGGCGATCTTCTCCGCCGTGCTCTCGAAGCCAAAGAAGGACTTTATGTCCAGGGTGGCCGTCTGCTCGAAGCACGTCCAGTCCTCGTTCTCTGGATGGACCTTATAGGTGCAGATCTCGTGGACGACGAGTCTGTTGGAGAACGACTCGTTGGTCACCTCGATGTGCATCGACCTCTCTTTGCGGTTCAGCGTGTTCTTCTGAATGAAGTATAAGTAGTCCACACCAGCCATCTTCTTGATAAGCCAGCTGTCCACGTTAACTGTACAGCGCCTCTCGGTGACCAGAATAGAACCATCCTCACTTTGGCTCTCGCTGAGGACGTCACAGTCCACAACCACAGGGACCAGAGGACACGTAGGGAACCTCCTCACATACGCCGCCATAATTAATTCAAATGGATGTTTGTAGACGATCACGGGCGACTGGTATTCTTGCACCATTGTTAGTTTTAATCCACCAGCAGCCAAAACAAGCTAACACAAGACCGTAGCACAAACACCTAGGAGGTAACAAACATATTTTGTTCATAAAACATGCACAACAAATTTCGCCCCCCTTTCGGGTTGGAACACTAGTTTCAGATGAGCATGTGAAGCAACACGATGCTATTTATAGACCACTGCTATATCTGTGAAGCAAGGTTTGGCGACCCCTTTTTATTCACGCAAGTAATATATACATGACATCACTGGTGATGCTGACATCCATTATTTAGGCATTGTGTAAGCGTGACATCACTGGTGCTGACATCCATATTTGGGCATTCAGGTGCTGATGTCATGTCACCGTATAGTGCAGTGTCCATATTTGTGCATGACAGTGTTGAGCATCCTGACATCCTAAAATCATCCTGTTAAAATTGGCTTCAGAGAGGGCGAGCAGGGGCGTGGGTGGGTGGGTGGGCGCACCACGTCACCACTCTCATGTCACCATGACTCAGCCATAACCATATAAGGAGTTCCCAATGCAGCTACGCCCAAATATGGAGTGTGTTGTCTAACCTCATCAGGCGCAAACAAATCAGTAAGGTCAACATATGAGCACAAAAGGGGGTATGCCTATATTTGGGCATATACTGATGACATCAGGGATCTCCATATAGGGGCATAAAAGGGACAAGGACTGACAAATACAAAGATCTCCATATATGGAGACAAAAGGGACACCGCAGACGGGTACAAGTTACAACGGGTACTCTGACAAAGCCCCTGACACTATGACTCAGACACTGTAGGTCGAATTGGCGGTGCTAGTAGGTGTGAGAGCTGCGTAGTGGCCCAAACCTCTAGTAGAGGGAAATATGCGCTTGCTACAGCCACCCAGGCCGCCCTTAATTTTTTTCATGGCCGAGGGATAAAGTGACATCTTCGCTCGTGTCACTTTATCCATTAGTGACCTGCTCCCTTTGGCGGGTACATACACACGTGTGATCTACTCTATTATGAGCTCTGTAACTCTTTAACATATTTATTAATGAAACATGATGTGGTTCATTCACGAACCCATTGAAGTGCCCCACACAATCCACTAGAGGGCATCATTGCATAGATAATAGCAGCAAAAGGTAGGCTATTGTTTCTTGGCCTGGTGAAACTCGTTGAATTCACATTTAATTCAAATGAAACGTGAATTCCGCGACCGGGGTGGTTTACCAGGCTAATTGTCTGTGGCAGAGTATGGAAGAGCAGCGGGTGTAGCCCTCTCATGTTGGTAACTCAGTCAGAATAAAAAGAATAAACCACAACTCCTACAATAGTCAGTAGTAGCCTACGTAGCTGTGGTGGTATAATAATTGTATTTCTATTGACTGTGTTTTATGTCTTGGTCCAGAAGGATTTTGCATGAGTTATGAATGCTAACGCCCCGCCCCCGTACATTGAGTTCAATGGACAGGAGAGGTCTTCAGCTATTAATTTCAATGGTGTCACGCCCATACCATTTCTCTTTCTATCATACTGTTACCGTAGGAAATATCACATATATATATATATTTAAAAAAAAGAAGCCTGGAGATGCCGGGGATTGAACCCGGGGCCTCATACATGCAAAGCATGCGCTCTACCACTGAGCTACATCCCCTTCATACGGCCCTGTATAATATTAATATTATTTATATGTTTTGCCACTGCTCCTGTCTGTGGCGCTATCCCAGCAAATCACATCAGTAGCCTATATTACTAAACAGTAACAACACATATATGACATGTTTATGTTTTTACTCGTCATTTATTTTATGATAAAAGGTTACTATTTAGCTCCAGTTAGCCTGTTAGCTCAACAACCTCAGGCTCTCCTCTCCCCCTTGGTGAAGTTTGACATAGACTGGTATGGGGTAACCTCGCATCACCAGTCTTTCCACCTCGGAGGAAAGCCTGGTGTTCGTTACTAAAGACCCATATGATCCGGTCTACTGAAAAAAAAAAGAGAAAAGAATCCTGTTTCCGGATTCTGCCCATCCGGTTTTTGCGGTGCCGCTTTGTTTTGGTTCCCCAATCCCTATTTAAATGGAATATAATTTCCCCGTGGGATAATACAGACAATGAATAGTCTCCGGATAGTGCACGCACATTTATATTTAAAAAATAAGCTAAACTATGCCGAATCAAGGATTTTATTAGCACGGACCTATTTTGTGGTGAGACGTGTTTCCGGTTCTGCCCATCCGGCCACTTTTCTTTTTTTTTACTTCCGCTCCCGACCGGATCATATACCCGAAAAGGAATGATGCCCAGGCTCAGACTGGGGTAATTTTTTCCACTTTGTAGTTTGAATATCCGGTCATGTGCGGATACGTAAACAAAGTGTATTGCTTACATAATGTGTGCGTGGAAGTTACCGAATACAGTAGGCGGGTCCTACACCGTCTCTGACCACTAAACAGTAAATAGAAACCAATGAGGTTTTCCACGGGTAATGCGCGAGGTTATAGATCATTGAGCTCGCAGCTCCCAATGTTTATAATATATAATTATATCCAGTCCACCATCTCAGCTCAGACAGGGATGTTTGGTGGTTCTGCTTCACTTGCCTGGGGAAAATGAATATAAATATAATAATAAAGTATTAATAAATAAATGAATCTGATGCAACCTGCTCTACATCCTGTAGCCTGGAGAGACGGCCGGTCGCGCTGTGATTGGCTAAGTGGGATTTTATTTTATTTTATTTTATTTTATTTTATTTTATTTTATTTTATTTTATTTTATTTTATTTTATTTTATTTTATTTTATTTTATTTTATTTTATTTTATTTTATTTTATTTTATTTTATTTTATTTTATTTTATTTTATTTTCCAAAAAACTACCCACATAGTTTTGAGTTTAACATATTATTATTAAAACAAAATGTGGACGTATCTCCCTGACAACCAACTAACCAATCGCTACTAGTCCATCGCTCCAGCCTATGGGATATATTATCTACGTCGCGTCCGGCGTGTACAGGGAGGAAGTGTGTGAGTGTAGTTAGCCTGTAGCTGTTAGCCTGGTCTTGTGTTCGTGTTAACCGGTCGCACATGCTGATGAAACGACACACATAATAATAATGGCAGACAATAAAATAGAGATTCAAGAGGCCATTAAAGCGCAAGGCGAGGTGGTTCGCAAACTGAAGGCAGAGAAGGCGAGCAAAGAGCAGGTCAGTGAACTGAACAGCATGGCCTGGAAGAAGAAGTTAATTATAATTAAACGTCCATTTGACGGTTGAGAAGTAGCTGCTAGCCTGATGAATGACAACCAATGGACACGACACGACATACTACAGCAGTGGTTCTCAAAGTGGGGTCCCGGGTCCTTGCTTAAAATGGTTGAGAATCACTGCTATAGAGCCGTAAAAAATAATCTGCTCTTATGGGGGTCCCTGGCAATCTTTTCAAATAGGGGTCCACGGGCTAGTAAGTGTCAATTTGGGGGGTCCTTGACATGAAAAAGTTTGAGAACCACTGTACAGTACCGTCTCAGACTGTCTTATATACCTGCCAAATTGGCAAGGTATATAAAAAATATAAAATAAAGGGGTCTCCTGCTAAGTTGAGGAGTGTTGGCAGTGCAACTTAGCAGGAGACCCCTTTATTTTCAGGGCTGTCAGCCTGTCACGATTACAAATTTAAGTTGACGATTAATTGTCACTCAAATAATTGCTATTAACGATTTAATTGTGTTTGGCATTTAACATTATGAAGCCTTTCAGGCTGCCCAGTGCAATAACATTGCACTGGGCAGATATGACAAATAACTGAAATATATATAAAGAACTTATTGACATATTGAGGCGTTGTAAGCTTGTGGATCTGCTATTTCTGCTATTTTTAATATTTGAAAATGTGTGAAACATTTTCAACATGGAAATGATTGGATAACAATTATGCAAAAAATGATTGCGATTATCTCAAATCATTTTAGAGCAACTCAACCCAGACTCATATGGCAAACAGTGGTTCTTAAAGGTGGGGTCCAGCCAGGGACCCTCAGGGTTCCTTTTAGGGGGTTCCAATATTTGGACCTTTCTGTTACAGGTCCCTTTGGTTCCGATTTCCATTTGGTTTGAGAACCACTGCTCAATGGTAAAAAGAGCATATCCATGGGTGTTACACATCCCACTGATATGCAGCCAGGGCCATAATGTCAATACTATGTCAGTGAATACTAAGTCAGTGAATAATACTATTGAACACTAATTAAGTCAGTGAATACTAAGCCCCCCCCCCCCCCCCCCCACAACCATAAAATCTCCTTATTTTTCACAGTCTAATAATGTTGGCAGGTGTGGTCTCTGTGACGGTGTGGTTTTGTCCATATGTTAGCCACGTTCCTCCTGGCCTCCTCATTTTTGGGCATGTCTTCATTATAGGCTAAACATTTTCTAAAGTAACCTAAGTATAACATAGGTAACTACTACTAATTGCTTAACGTGTATTCTTAACAGACTACCAACCTGACTGCTTTGCTAACTGAACGTCTGTGTCAGGCTATCCCAGCACTGGTATATATTTTTTTACTTAAGTAAAGGTAGAAATACTCTTGTTATAAGTTGCTCGAGTCAAAGTGCACATTGCAACCTAAATCAAAGCAAAGTAACTAGTAAGCTGTCACATAATTGTAGACAGACAGTAATTAGTATAATATTTGCCTCTGAGAAGTAGTGGAGTAGAAATAGAAACTAAAAGTACCTTTTTAAAAAGGCGTACTGAAGTATAGCACTCGATTAAATGTAATTTCCACCACTGCAATGTGCTGACGTTACTTAAGTTCAGCTGCAGCAAGGGGAGTCCCTGGGGTCTTGTCTTGGCTCCAAAAGCCATATCAATCATAGTCTACTTGTAAAGGGAAAAGCATCATAAGTTTCAAAGCATGTCGCTGAGTAAATTATCATCCATGACAGCTCTGTCTTTGTGATACCAATCTGGGAAACCCTTTCGGTAAAAAAAAAAAAAAGACAACCAGGAGGAACTCTGTTTGGCTCCTCCTCTTTCTTAGTCCACTTCCTCCTGGGTGCTTCCGTCTTTGTTTCTTCTAACAACAACAACAACACTGCGTGTTTAAGGCAGTGGTGCTGACTTGAGAGATTATTGTGATACTGACAAGATGTAGGTGGCACTGGTGGCTTGTTTTAATTTCTGTCTGTATGTAAAGCATTCACGCAGGCCACCATGAATGTGTGTGTAGTTTTATGCACGCCATGCCCTCCCATGTGTGTTTTGTGCGTGTGTCCAGTGTACGATGGTCCCACCCACTATGTACACATTCCACCCAATTACTCACTTTTGGTTTCATTTTGATGTTGTCTGGGTTTTTTGTTAATGATTGGATTTCACTGACTGACAATATTAGAGCCAAGGAAACCACATACAGTATATATTATATATATAAAGGTGTATTCTTTAATTCACACTTTTGCAAGGGTTCATGTGATCATTGGCTCTTCCTTTTGCGACCTAGAAGGAAGGCTGCATTCACAGGGCCTGAGGCAGTGACATCCCTGTTGTTTTGATTTAGAATTAATGTTTGATAATGTGGTTTTCTGCTGGAATATCTTTTGAGCTACAACTCGACTAGTCTTAACCGTGTCTGAATTGTCTCAAGGCTTAAAGCTAGAGGCTTAAAATAAAAACGACAAAAAACAACAACACCCCATTAAGAGATCCAATCACTGTGTTGACCACTTTTCAACCTTGTGTCCCTATTTTGGGCATTTCATAGGCACACGTGTAGATCTGCTACTAAAATAGCAGATCTACAAGCTCGCAACGCATTGTGAACATATAGATCCATCTGTTTTTGCCAGGCGACACCATATGACATAGTATAAAATAGGGCGAGAATGGGTCAGTGACATCCATCCCTGCACTTAATTGTCTTTCTGTGCAAGCTGTGATTGGCCCTGTCGGTTTGATTGACCCCTGCGTCTCATGTTCTATCTTCCACGCTGTGATGATGATGATGATGATGATGATGATGATGATGCTGCATCATGCCCCGCCCAACCCCTAGTGCTAGGGTCGCTCACAACTTTTCTCCTGTTCTTCCTGCCTGACCCTCGTTGATTACCTCCATCACCACCACCACCACCACCATCGCCGTCCTCCGCCTGCTCTACCTCTCTGGACCTTCCTGGATGACTGGGACTGGGCCACTAACTGACTGACTGACTTGGTTTTGATGGGATACCTCGGTTGGCCTTGGACAATGGCTGCACTGATGGTTGAACTCATGTACTGAACAAACCTTTTTTTTATTTATTTTTTCTATCATCTTGAAACTCTTCACTGTGTTTTTTTTCCCCTCGTGCTGCTGGGATGTATGCACTGGGCCCGTTCTCACTGCGCACATGTGCCTGTTTGGTGGGGCGTCACACTGGACTGCTGCGTGCCCCATTTCTGCGCTCCGTTGTCGGGATGACCGTGAATCAGGTTTGTCTTTCTAGGGGGGCGTGTTGGTGGTGGTGGGCGTTGTTGGCGAATAGAAAGGGACATGGGGGTGGGCCCTTTTCCACCAGAAGAACTTTGGTTCTAGAACTGGTTCCGTTCTAGATTCTTGGCACCTTTTGGTGCTTTCACGAAACCGGCCACGAACCGCCTTGCGTTTCCACCAGTTTTAAGCTGAACCATTGTAATTGGGGTAGAATTGGGCAGAAGACATAGCTGAATGAGAGCCTGCCTGGGGTGCAGGAGTCCCCCAGTTACCCCAGGTTCAATTCCAGGCCTGGCCAGCAATGTGTTGTACAGTATATGACTGGTCGAAGTGTCCATTTTTTCATGATTTTGCTTTTGCCACTGTTTATATCGCATCTCTATCTTCCAGTTCAGGGCAAGAAAAAACTAGATTTTTTTGGTTCCAGTTCCGAACCAACCTTTAGTGTTCTGAACCAATTCATTTTCAGTGGAAAAAAAACACTCTGAACTGGTTCAAAATTAGGCGGGGGGGGAAAAAGAACGGAACCGGTTCAACCCTGGTGGAACAGGGGCCATGGAGTCCCGGGGATTGATTCAACTGGCATGTCACATAAATAGGGGTATATACGCTAATTTCACGATATGATACACGATATTGGGGTGGCGATAATGATAACAATACAATATTTTAAGGTGTTTCATTATCAACATTGTCCCATCATCTTCAGTTTGCTGTGGTGGAAGTACCTGAGTTAATAACACATTTAATAAACTTTGTTTGTAAAGCACGTTTCCATGATACCAGAGAGGGTTCCTTGTAAATCCTTTTATGCAATCTTAGATGTCTATTTGATCACACAGAAATGCAAAGCATTATTGCCTCTTGCTGGATAAATTAGGCCAGTGAGGCTCTTGAATGAGTGTCAGCTGTGACTATTCAGTTTAATTTATCCTTTATTATAGGGTAGAAGACAGCCAATGATTTTGATTGATTGATTGAATACTTTATTAGTCAGAAATGTAAACGGCATGTCATACAGTAAGACATTAAGGCTAAAAGGATAACGCAAAAAGTCCTGGGGACTTGTTTCCATTGTGGTCCTATGTATTCAATTCATCAACATGTGATTATGATGATGGCTGTACAATGATTACTGTGTTTATGGTCAGCTTTCATTTCTAACTTACATAGTCTTTTGTCCTTACGATACATATCGTCACGCTTTGATATCGTGATATTTTCTGGCACGATATATTTTGACACCCTTAAAAGTAAATTAATGATAGTTTTCTTTCAAGTTGCTTACCGGTCCACATTTGCTACAAGATGAATTTAATTAAAAAGAATGATCAGCAGTAGGCCCACTATGTTTGTTTTTTGTGTGTGCATACTGCATAATTATATCATCGCTGTTGGGTGGAAACATGTCCAAAACTGTGACTTTTCAGGAATCAAATTCAAAAGTAGCAGATCTGCAAGCTCAAAACGCACGTTGAGCTTGCAGATCTGCTACTTTTGATGCTTTTGTGTGACGTTGTAGTGTGATTAAGTACGGCATTCATGGGAGGTTTCTGCTCGACAGCGACGATATACATTGTTTTTGCGTGTGTTACAGATCGATGAGGAAGTATCCAGGTTACTGCAGCTGAAGCTGCAGCTTGGCGGTGATGATGGCAAACACCAGTTTGTCCTTAAAACACCAAAGGTAAGAACAAACGCCACAGTCACACACAGTCACACACACAGTCACACACACACACACACACACACACACACACACACACACACACACACACACACACACACACACACACACACACACACACACACACACACACACAAAACCAGGTTGATGCTTTCTTTTCCTGACTTGCTCTTCTGACACTCTCTGGATCTCCTTTATTTATTTTTCTTCATCTTTGTAATGATTTTCTCTGATCATGTGCAGCAGTGGTGGAAAGTAACTAGTACATTTACTTAAGTACAATTTTGAGGTATTTGTACTTTACTTGAGTATTTCCAATTTCCAATACATTTACTTCTACTCCACTACATCTCAGAGGCAAATATTGTACTTTTACTCCACTACAATGATTTGAAAACTTTAGTTACTTTGCAGATATAAATTATCATATTATTAAACATACATTAAACACTTTAACCCTATTTTATACCTAGGCTATTTGAAAATAGCCGATCTACAAGCTCACAACGCGTCGCATCGCGACGCGTTGTGAGCTTGTAGATCTGCTATTTTCAAATATTTTAGTACTTTTACTTTTGGTACTTTAAGTACATTTTGATGCTAATACTTTTGTACTTTTACTCAAGTACATTTTTAATTCTGGACTTTTACTTGTAACAGAGTATTTCTATATTGCAGTATTGGTACTTTCACTTACGTAAAGAATTGGAGTGCTTTTTCCACCACTGATGTGCAGCAGCCTCACTTGACTCTCTTCTCCACTAGGGGACGAGGGACTACACGCCCAAGCAGATGGCCATCAGAGAGAAGGTGTTCAACACCATAATCAGCTGCTTCAAACGCCACGGTGCCGAGACCATCGACACGCCCGTCTTTGAATTGAAGGTAACGGGACGACAGGGCAATTGTGACCACATGAACCCTATTCTGGGCGTGTCATAATAGGCAAACATTCAGCAAAAATACAATAGCCGATCTGCAGCTATTTTCCAGGGCTATTTTAGCTGTTGATGACGGGGTTATGGTAGGTTAAGTGATCTTTCTTTTTTGTTAAATAGCTCTATATTCTGACAACAAACAAACATTCTCTATAGAATGTTTGTTGAGTAACAGGAGACTCCCTGTCTCTACAGCTCTTTAGTAAACAGAAAATACATTTTCAGGTCACGGTACCAGTTTTAGAGAGAACTCTACGCACAGGATACAGAGTAAACAAGTTAAAGTGGAAGTGACGACACATAAAAATGCTCACTATCCCTCCTCTGCACATGTCCAAAACCATCTCAGTTTGGCCTCTCTGGCTTTATCGCCAAAACATCTCACATGCACTGTTCCTCTGATGTACTCGTTCCTGATCGCATCAATCCCTGCCACTCCCACTGAGAACAACAACATTTTAGTCTCTGCTACCCCCAGCTCTGCTTAAATGAGCAGGTCAACATTTGACCTGGAACATAACCGATGAATGGGTACTCTTTCCTGATTGGCTGAAATTGGCAACCCACCGGAAAATGCATTTTCTGTTTATTAAAGAGCTGGAGAGACAGGGGAGAGCCCTGTTACTGGACAAACACCCTGTAGCAATAAGTAAAAAAAAACATCTACTGATGCACAAACTTTGACACATCATCAGTGTTGTTTCCTGGAGTCACTGGGTGTTTAGGGTCTTGCAACAGACACCCTCCCTCCAGGCGACCCGACCGAGGCTGATCAGACCCCGGCCTGTGTCCCAAGTGGCATGCTACAGCCCCCACTGTCTCTTGAGGGGAGTTAGAGACAGTGCTAAATTAGGGGGTAAGGGTTTAGGGTGGCAGGTGAGATGTTTAACACATTGAGTGCCAAAAACGGTCCGGACCGTTTTTGAGAAGCCATGCGTTGTGTGCCAAAAACGGTTATGACCGTTTTTGGGAAAAAAAAATAAAAAAAATTATTATTATTATTATTATTTTTTTTTTTCCTTCCCAGCACCAGGAGATATCATTTTTCGAAGATTTAGACTCCAATCCACTTCCTGGTTAACTTATGACTTCAAAAGCCTGTATCTCGGCTCTTGTGTACTTTTTTTCTGGCTGGCTGCAACTATGGAACGGATTACCTAATGTTTTTAATTTTTTTCCCCCGATTGTACGAGACCTCTATGTGTGTAATGAGGGGGTCACCTTGAGGACGGTGATCACTGAAAATATTTTGTGACTACTTGAAAAAGGTTCAAAAATGGTTAAAAATCCAGGCACCGACTGTACCCTGTTTTAAAAAGACCCTGGCACTCAATGTGTTAACAGCAAGTGTTGGCGACACTAGTAGGCACTATGGGTTGGCTCCGGGCCTTATATTTTCCGGGGGAACATATAGTTTTGCTCTAACCAAAAAATATCACTTACCCTACCTTTTTTT
The DNA here is from genome assembly GCF_963280865.1 of Gymnoscopelus braueri. Classification (NCBI taxonomy): domain Eukaryota; kingdom Metazoa; phylum Chordata; class Actinopteri; order Myctophiformes; family Myctophidae; genus Gymnoscopelus; species Gymnoscopelus braueri. The sequence goes on from NC_137622.1 coordinate 38,811,381, forward strand.
AAGTTTCAGTTGAAGTCATGCGTGTTGGAAGCTGATGCTTCGTTGTCTCCCTGTTGGGTGTGTGTGTGTGTGTGTGCAGGAGACGTTGACGGGCAAGTATGGCGAGGACTCTAAGCTCATCTATGACCTCAAGGACCAAGGAGGAGAGCTGCTGTCCCTCAGATATGACCTCACTGTATCCTTAGAAACAAGTCCAAAGACGCAGCCGCCGTTCGACGAACAAAATGCATGCATGTGTGTGTGTATGTGAAGTACGATTTCACTAAATGAAACTTGGCAACACGTCTTTGACATGGTTGAAGTTATGGAGAGAATACTACGAGATATGTTAGAGCAGTGATATACTGACAGGTCTGGTATAACGTTGGAAGGTGATCGCTTAAAATAAAATAGCTGATCTACAAGCTCACATTGTGTCGCACTCGCAGATGCGACGCGTTGTGGAGAAAAATTACGCTTTAGAAGGTTAGTGGGAAATGATCAAAGTGGTCTGAATGACTTCTTAAAAGATGCAGTGCCATGAATTTGATACAGTTCAGGATCATCATTAAGGAGTTCGTAGGACTGTGGCACGCAGACTTAAGTGATAGATCTCCTTTGCATGAGAAATGGTAACGCATGTTGGACAGAAGAGACTGATTACCAGTGGTGGAAAGTAACTAAGTACATGTACTCAAGTACTGTACTTATTTGTTCTTTTTTTTTTTTTTACAATTTCCAATACTTTTACTTCTACTCCACTACATCTCAGAGGCAAATATTGTACTTTTACTCCACTGCAATCATTTGAAAGCTTTAGTTACTAGATTATGATTATTATTACAAAACATAATGTAAACACTTCAGCCCTATATATATATTTTGGCCATTTGAAAATAGCCGATCTACAAGCTCACAATGCGTCGCGATGCGACACATTGTGAGCTGGTAGATCTGCTATTTTCAAAAGATTTTTATACATTTGAAAACTAGTGAAATGGGACATTCTGCAAAATGAGTACTTTTACTTTTCGTACTTAAGTACATTTTGATGCCTGCACATTTGTACTTTTACTCAAGTACATTTTTAATTCCATACTTTTACTTGTAACAGAGTATTTTTACATTGCAGTGAGTATTGATACTTTTACTTAAGTAAAACAATGTAGTACTTTTTCCACCACTGCTGATTACTACGTACATATTTGTACACAGGAAATAGCCGATCTCCAAGCTCACAGCCCGTCACATCCACAAAAGGGGAAAGTACAAATTTAAGCACCAGGGTCCATGGGTGCCAGACACCTGGTCACAGTAGTGTATCCTTGACCCCCAGCCCACTCTCAGGTACCATTTGCTCGCTACCTGGCCATGAACAAGGTTACCAACATCAAGCGCTATCACATCGCCAAGGTCTACCGCCGTGACAACCCAGCCATGACCCGGGGCCGCTACAGGGAGTTCTACCAATGCGTGAGTGATCCTGAGAAAATGAATAAAAAACAGTCAATTTCAAGTGCCAAGTGATCAGAAACCAGTGCATGTCATAGAGCTACTGGGTACAGCTTTTCTCAGGTGCATAGGTCCATTTCTCATATATCAATGAACATGTCAGTGGCATCAGAATAACGTGTTTATGATTAAAAGGGTTTTATGGGTGGGTGGTACCCACCCATAAAACAAAATGGGTATGAGTGTGCCAAAGCATTTGAATAATAAGTTGGTTTTATGATGTGCACAGTTGACTAATATAACCAATATGAATGTCATGTGGTGCGTTGAACAAAGTAGTAGTTTCGATTTTCGATTTGTGACTGAAATGACTGAGAAAATCTTTATTATGCTAGTATTTCATTGGATTAGTCCAGTGGTTTTCAACCTTTTTTCATGCCAGGGACCCCTAAATTGATATACATTTGGCCGTGGACCCCCATCTGAAAATGTTGTGCCAGGGACCCCCCAGAAGCAAAGATTTGAGTTAAAAATGTTCGCTTTAAAAAATATATATATTCAAGGCTATGCACACATTTTCAAGATTTTTCAAAAATAGCAGATCTACAAGCTCATAGCGCGGCACTCGGTGCCGCGCTATGAGCTTGTAGATCTGCTATTTTTGAATAGCCAAAGCTAAGTGGATAAAATGATCATTTTGCTTGGGACCCCCTGGTACCCACTCAAGGACCACTGGTTGACAACCACTGGATTAGTCAATACTGATTCTAACAGGAATAATGCAAAATACTGCTTTTATATATTAGTGTCTCTTTGTGTGTGTGTGTGTGTGTTCCCTCCCAGGATTTTGACATAGCAGGTCAGTATGATCCCATGATCCCCGATGCCGAGTGCCTGAAGATCGTTCACGAAATCCTCAGTGAATTAGACCTGGGAGACTTCCGGATCAAGGTGTCTCTCTAACACACACACACACATTCATACTCGCCTTGCAATTTTATAAATGCATCCGCTGACTATTAAATGTGTCAATACAGGTGAATGACCGGCGTATTCTGGATGGAATGTTCGCCGTGTGTGGCGTGCCAGATGACAAATTCCGAACCATATGTTCAACGGTCGACAAGTTAGACAAGGTACAGACACTCTCTACCTACGGTCCAGTCGTGTACTACTGTACTGTATGTGCCAGTCAGTCTCTTCCTTCATGCCTGGATTCTCTTATGTCCTCCCCTTACTCTTAAGCTTGATTTATACTTTGTTATTGCGGCTGTTTATAGGCTGTCCAAAAAGCTGCGAGGAGTTAAACATGGAAGTTAAAACAATTGTATGACACGCACACAACAAGAACTCGGGTCCACTCCAATCCTTGCGTTTGACCATTTATTCTTCACCACGCGTAAAGTTACAACAAGTTCCCAGCAAACTATTATACTACCGTGGATGTTATTGTGATAGTCGCGTTTCAAGCGGTCAACAGAAAATGTCAGCTCCCACGTTCACGCCCTCTCTCTGTCCAAATTCCCACACTACTGTGCCCAGATGAACGCCATGACTGTTATCAGCTTGGCAGCGCCCCCAGCTCCGGTGATCACGCCCACCACCAGTGCAGTGCCCGATCTGTTAATCAATGTGAAATACTGATGTCAACAATGATAAAACAAGAGACTTGGCAGAAGTCATGGCTCCTACATTCGTTGTACGTCAGTGTCACATGCCAAAGATATTAGACCTACAAGCTCACTAGTTGTGAACTTGTATATCGGCTATTTTCGTCTCTTACAACGAAGTATAAATTGAGCATAAAGGTCCTTATACAGGGCCGATTTTTTCATGCGAATAATACGTTTAAAAAAAAAAAAAAACGTATAAAGTCAATGCAAGCTTTCACATCAGTTTCGCGGAGCGAAAAAGCGTCTTTTATTTATTCGGGCAGAGTCCGAATTTTGCCTATATTCGCATAATCGCCGGTGTGTAATGACCTTAACTCTCACGACTTCTCACTGACTAGTCTTCTTCCACCCTGCCATCAACCTCCTCCTTATCATTGCCTAATACCTGTGGTTCTCCTGTCCTAGATGTCCTGGGACGAGGTGAAGGAGGAGATGGTCAAAGAGAAGGGGCTGTCAGAGGACATAGCTGACCAGATCGGGGAGTATGTGAGCATGCAGGGTGAGGCCACCACGACCGTAGCAGATCCACACCTATCCATATATGACTGACTGACTTGCACCCTCACAACAGCAGTCGCGTGGCAAGAGCTCTCATCTCTGTTGGCATGGTTAAGATCTACTCAAGCTGGGCTAATGCTACAGGAGTTTTAAAATCCTAACCGATTTTGAAATCGGTTTGCATCAACATCAGTGTTGCCAGATGGGGAAATATTGAATTATCGTACCGGAGGCTTAACATTATCGTATTTGAAAGAAAACTTCGTACACAGCCAATAAAGAGAAATCACACAAATATTATTATTATTATTATTATTTAACTGTGGTTGTGGGTGCATGTTGTGACCCAGGCGGTATGGACCTGGCAGAGTATTATTTAACTGTGTGGTTGTGGGTGCATGTTGTGTCCCAGGCGGTATGGACCTGGCAGAGCGCCTGCTCCAAGACCCGAAGATGAGCAAGAGCCCAGCGGCGTGCGCCGGCCTCAGTGACATGAGGCAGCTCTTCAGCTACCTGGAGCTTTTCCAGGTCACGGACAAGGTAAAGGAAGTAGACCCAGTCTAGCGCATAAGACTCTCAACAATAACCAATGTTACCATCAGTGCGTTAAAAGTAATCAACAAAATATACTATAAAAAAATGTCAAATTGTCAAATTTTGAATTGAAAATAAATAGTTGTGGTGGGGTCATGCCTATGTTCCCTCAGCCCTATGTTCCCTCAACCCTATGTTCCCTCAATCTCTAACAAAAGAAAAACATCTAAATTAGGCCCTATGTTCCCTCAGCCCTATATTCCCCCATATCAATTTAGACCCTATGTTCCCTCTTTAAACAAATAAATAAGGTAAAACCGCTGGCAGTGGCGGATGAATTAATTAATTAATACCTGGCAATGAATGTGTTAATACCTTACATAAAGCCCAAATATTTAAATGTTTAAAAAGTGTCCCACTCCGATCAACTATTAATGTATTAGTCAGAAATCTCGGCCGTCAGCGACACTTATAATCGGGGTTCCTACACATGTTCCATTTCAAAATTCCATACTTTCCAGATTCAAATTTCCAGAATTCTCTATTGATTCTTCAGACCATATTTGACATACAAGTATAATAGCTACATGTAGATGCTTATTATGTAACAAAATAGTTTTAAAATCCAACTTTACTGATATACCGATATACCTTCAACCCCTACAGTAACAGGGATGTTCATGTACAATTGACCAGTGAACTAGAAAGGAGAACTAAAGTCTATTGACATTGCTTTATTGGCTGTTATAATAAATGACTATAAATAAAGACACTCCTACACAGAAAGTTTGTGTCTATCTAAGGCTAAATGATACCTTTATGGCTTCCTTATCGTTTCCTTTATGGCTGTGTTCGTTGTCATTTCAATAGACTGTGACACAGAGCTTTTTTCCCCCAATTCATTTTCGGTTCTTATTTATAAAGACAGAAAGAGAGACAAAAAATATGGAGGGGACAATTTTATATATATATATATATATATATATATATATATATATATATATATATATTCAATAGATCATGGGACAATGAGTATATATATATATATATATATATATATTCAATAGATCATGGGACAATGAGTATACTGTAGATAGCACTGTGCCGGTTAGTTTGTGTCCTCGGCATAGATGTTTGACCGTGGAAACTCGTCAAACTTTTCTGTGTATGAGTGACTTTATTTATAGTCATTTATTAAACAGTGTTGATATGATTGACCTAATCTAACAGCCAATAAAGCAAAGTAAATAGACTTTAGTTATCCTTTCTAGTTCACTGGTGAATTGTACATGAACATCCCTCCTGTTACTGTAGGGGTAATATAATAATAATGATATAAAGTGCTTACCAGGTGAGCACTTTATATTATTTATGGAGATGTACGGGCCTTAAACACGGAACTCCAAACACTATTTGGGGAAGTGTCCAAGGAAGGCTGTCATAGATACTCAATTGTCGTAATCAATAAAAATAAATATATGACAGACTTGATCCAAGGCAGGTTTCCTTTTGCAGAAAAGATAACCTGTTTACTTTTCTCATAATTACATGACTGCATGAATGTTCAAACAAGTTTTAGATGATTTGTGATGCTATGTATATGCAATTGTGCACAGACAATAAGAACAATAAGAATACAATGTAAGCTGATACATGGGTTCTCTCTCCTGGTAGGGTGAAATTGGTAGCCCACCTGAAAATGTATTTTCTGTTTATTAAAGAGCTGGAGAGATGGGGAGACCCCTGTTACTGAACAAACACTCTATAGCGATTGTCAGAAAATAGTGTTTTAACTCTCTCAGTGCCAGACCCCGAGTTATCCCGAGTTTTAGGGTTATACCCTCAGTGCGAGAACGAGAAATCCAGAGTTTAAAAAAAAAAAAAAAAAAAAAAAAAAAACCAAGATATCATTATCTGAAGATTTGCAGCTCCATCCACTCTTTGTTTAACCTATAACTGAAAAAGGCTGTATCTCGCTTCCTAAGCACTTTTTTTTTACTTTGAAAAAAAAAAGAAAAAAGTTGGCATGGTTCGGAATTTTTTTTTTTTTTCATTGGCACTGAGAGAGTTAACCTTTAACAAACAACATTTTGTTTTAGCAAGAAAATATAACTTAGAGCACCTTTTATGTATAAACCTGTCCATACATTTTTGAGATATAAAAAAATGTAACCTTTTGTGACATGCCATGTCTATTGTCACACTCCATTTGTACAATTCAGTTCCATGGCCCATGTTAAAAATATGTCTATCACTTTTTTAGGTATCTTGCTAAAAAATAACTCATGACAGACAAGAGCAAAAAAATTACCCCATTTTACCAATGAATCTGAGGGAACATAGGGCTGAGGGAACATAGGGTCTATTTTGGGATGGGGGAATATAAGGCTGAGGGAACATAAGGCTGAGGGAACATAAGGCTGAGGGAACATAGGGCTGAGGGAATATAAGGCTGAGGGAACATAAGGCTGAGGGAACATAGGGCTGAGGGAACATAAGGCTGAGGGAACATAGGGCTGAGGGAGCATAGGGCTGAGGGAACATAGGGCTGAGGGAACATAGGGCTGAGGGAACATAGGGCTGAGGGAACATAGGGCTGAGGGAACATAGGGCTGAGGGAGCATAGGGCTGAGGGAACTTGAGTACCCTCCCGTTGTGGTTACATGCGCTGTGAGCATATATAGATCAACTATTTCCACATTTTTATCTGTGGAAGCAAGGCAAACAAAATCGAATGCCTCAACTCCTACAATTCCAAGTGCTTGTCAGGGTGTGTGTGGGGGAGGGGAGGGGGGGGGGGGGGAGTTCAAATATAATTATTTTGGGGGATCGTGGCCTGAAAAGTTTGAGAATCCCCTGGTTCCCCAATCGACCTCCGTCTCCGTCTCCAGGTGGTGTTCGACCTCAGCCTGGCCAGAGGTCTGGACTACTACACGGGCGTCATTTACGAGGCCTTACTGAGCCAGGCGGGAGGCGTGGCGCTGCCGCCCGCAGATGACGCCGCTCAGAACGGCGCCGCCGCCGCCACCGGAGGAGACGAGGCGGTGAGCGTGGGCAGCGTGGCCGGAGGCGGCCGCTACGACGGCCTGGTGGGCATGTTTGACCCCAAGGGCAGAAAGGTGCCCTGCGTCGGGGTCAGCATCGGCATCGAGAGGATCTTCTCCATCATGGAGGCCAAGGCTAAGGTAAGGCTCACCTGAAGACCTTTAACCCATTGAGACCTGAAGCCGATTCTACATGTCTCCTAAATTTCAACAGTTTTCTGAAAATGTATGTTTCATCATCAGTGGTGCTCAAACTTTTTCATGTAAAGAACCCCCAAAATGATATGTATTTGGCCGCGGACCCCCATCAAAATATGTTGTTCCAGGGACCCCCCAGAAGCAAAGATTTTAGTTAAAAATGTTCGCTTTAAAAATATATATATTCAAAGATTTTCACACATTTTCACGATTTTTCAAAAATAGCAGATCTACAAGCTCGTAGCGCGGCACTCGGTGCCGCGCTATGAGCTTGTAGATCTGCTATTTTTGAATAGCCCAAAGTGTAAAATAATGCTTTTTAGCTCAAATCTAAAAATGACACAGTTCCAGGTCTTAATGGGTTAACTGGGAAGTGGTTTTGATCAATTGATTCTAAATCCTGACCTAAGTTTTCTGAAAAACTTCAAATATTTATTCAAAAAGTTACAAAATATTTATGTTGCTATATACTGTACATGGCAACAACAACAACCCCAAAAGGGGTTCCCCAATCGAAAGGTATAGTAAAGTATAGCGGTTACGGTATAATACTATATGATGGTTTGTGTTTTACAGGGATTTGTGCGCACCACGGAAACGCAGATCATGGTCGCCTCAGCACAGAAGAACCTACTGGAGGAGAGGCTAAAACTCACAGCCGAGCTCTGGAACGCCGGCATCAAGGTCTGGTCCTTTGGTCTGATTCCCTATAGTTGTGAGGACCAAATGTCCCCAAAAGTATAGTAGAATATGAGAAATAGACATTGTTAGGACCATTTTCCTGAAAATTAGTTTTTTAAATTGTATTTTTAGAGATAAGTTTACCATTAGAAAAGGATTCAGGTTGGGATTACGATTAGACATTTAGAGGTTAGCTTTAGGGGTTGGAAATGGAGCCAAACATTGTGAGCTTGTAGATCTGCTATTTTCTGGCTTTAGGTGTGAGGTTAAAAATGGCTAAATGTATTACAAAAAAGCATTAATAAAATTGCTGTCCAAAAATGTTGATGTCCTCACAAGTATAGTAATACAAACCTGTGTGCGTTTGCAGGCAGAGACGATGTACAAAAAGAACCCCAAGATGCTGAACCAGCTGCAGTACGCGGAGGCGACAGGGGTCCCCCTGGTGGCCATCCTGGGAGAACAGGAGCTGAGAGACGGAGTGGTCAAACTCAAAGTGGTTTCCACCAGAGAGGAGGTGGGGAACATTGGACTCTTATTCTTACTCTAAACGTTTAAAGCCCAGTTCAAAACAATTAAGTACACGTCCCAGACTCTTCTCCCTTCCCGCTCCCAAACTGTGGAACAAACTCCCCATTGCAGATAGAACTGCAGACTCACTCCCAATTTTCTGCCGTAATCTGAAGACTTATTTCCAATTATTTCCAGTATTTCCAATTTCCAATACTTTTACCTCTACTCCACTACATCTCAGAGGCAAACATTGTACTTTTACTCCACTACAATTATTTGAAAACTTTATTTACTAGTTACTTTGCAGATATCAATTATTACATTATAAAACATACATTATCCACTTTAGCCCTATTTTATACCTAGGCTATTTGAAAATAGCCGATCTACAAGCTCACAACGCGTCGCATCGCGACGCGTTGTGAGCTTGTAGATCTGCTATTTTCAAACATTTTAGTACATTTTTTATTCTGGACTTTTACTTGTACCAGAGTATTTCTATATTGCAGTATTGGTACTTTTACTTAAGTAAAGAATTTGAGTACTTTTTCCACCACCATAGCACTTGACCTAGCCTTGACGTCCTTGCAGTCTTATGCAAAGGTTGAAATGTAATTTAGATAGCCTGCAGATGTTATGTAGACAGATGCCAGGTTCATCTGTTGACCTGGCATCCTATAGTTTGCATAGTTTCAATGTATATATTATAATTTTTTTGATAGTATGTTAACTGGTCCGCGGCGCGGGTGGTCGAGTCAGGATTTCAGAGGCAATTATGCGGGCTGCGAGTGAGCGGGTCAGCCGCTTTCACACACACACACAAAAAAAAAGAACCTATTTTGAACAACATGCTTGTTTATTTAGCCCATGACAATGTTGTGCTACTGTAGACATTTAAAGCGACTTTGGGTACTTAAAAGAGCGCTATATAAATCTGAGCTATTATGATGATGATTATCTTTTTTTTCCCACCGCAGGTCGCGGGGGTGGGTTGAGCCATAGATTTGTATATGGGTTCGCGGGGCGGGTTGATGCGGGTTGGGTTCCGTGGCGGGGCGGGTCATGAAAAAACCCGACCCGCACATCACTATTGCTTTACTGTAAATCGCTCTGGATTGAGAGCATTTGCTAAATGCCTAAATTTTAAATATTCAAGAATATTCACAAAGTCGCAGCAGCCAAGTCGGCTGACACTTTAGCAAGGGACTCAACTTGTCCAATCTCGAGCTACAATCACACAAACTAACGTAAACCTCCTTTTTTGTAGAAACAGGAACTCTGTTTAGCTCCCCCCCTTTCTTGGTCCACATCCTCCCGGGTGCTTCTGTGTTTATCCCTACTGTTTTTATTCCAAAGCCGGCCCTTGCCCTGTTCAAAACCCACCTCTTCAGATATTTTTGTTTGCTAGTTTTTAGCTTTTTAACTAGTTATTCTCCTAATAAAGTTGTTTTTATTTGTTCAGTTTTTTTTGTAAAGCGACTTTGGGTACAGAGAAAAGCGCTACATAAATTGCATGATTAACATGACATGTTTAAGTAAACAACCTGTTGTCTCCTTGATGTGGACTTCCCTGTGTTAGTATGTTACCAACCACAGTTTTTAGGATGCTGTTGCATGTTTCAACTCAGCTTGTCGTGACTTGCAACGGTTTTGTCGTGTCACGGCTCATTGGTTCACTGTGCATAATATGTTCATGGTGCTGGATAGCAATCTTTAGCTGTGAAAACCAACCAGTTCTGAAATGATACCAACGCTAGATGTGTCTTTTTAACTTACAGGTTGACATACCAAGAGGAGATCTAATAGCCGAGATCAGGAGAAGGACCTCAGAGGTCTAGTCCCTCTGCTCTACCCAACAACAGCTGCTCCGCTTCACCCGATTGGTCCACACACATTACACAGAAGGACCCAATACAGTTCTTAACAGTTCTTGTTCTCAACAATAGTTCTTTAACTTCTTGGACGATTGGTCCACATACATTACACAGAAGAATCCTACAGGACCCAATACAGTTCTTGTTCTCAATAATACAGTTCCTTAACTTCTTGGACAAAGCATATTGAAAAAAATATCACTGTCCTGGATGCAACTTCTCCATACATTAGACGCACACTATAGGCTCTGCGTATGCCTGTAGTTCCTTTTTCCAGAAGGTGACATTCCCAATTCAGGTCAGTCATGGCTTCATTTGATTGGCTCCGCAAGATTAAAACACAGAACACCTTTTTGTGAATCCTGTTAATATCTGCTGCTGAGCCAATCCAATTAAGCTATGAGGAACTGACCGGAACAGGGGAACTACAGTCATGCGTAGAGCCAGCATTGTATGGAGTGGTTGGCTTATGTATTGGCATTATACCCATCTAGCCTTTTAGGACACCAGCAAGCCAACTGCATTGAAAGCAACCGAGAATGTGAAGATGGTTTGCTACTTTCAAGGAGATGTCCTGAACACAAAAGAAAGTTCAAGCATGTATAAAGACAAAGCAGTCAGTGGGTAAAGCCAAACTTGTATATTTATTCAAAATTGTTTAACTGATGGCAGAGCCTGTTGTGGTTTATATCCAGGAAGTCTCTCTGCAACAAACACTCATAACATTGCAGTAGTAATTACTGTCATTTCAGATTCAGTACCTGCTTGTTAATGTCATCACAAAAATAAAAAGTTCAAACGATACTTGACTGATTCCAGATTCTTTGCTTTACACAGCAACTACACACGTATGTGTTAAATGGTTTGCATAATTGCCTTGATTTATTTAGCAGAATACTGTTGATTTCGTGTAACACCAGTTCAGCTGGTTTTAAAGGATGTACAATATAGACCATGTCTGTACTTCAAATTTAAATATTGTACTGTAGAATAGCAGTACAACAAATCTGCATAATGCAGTCTCCACAGAAGCACCGATTTCACTCCGCCGTACTCGTGTGTATCATTCAAATAATCTTCCAATTGGTCTTGGTGTGAAAGTCGATCACAATTCTATGTGGTTCAAGATGTATCATTCAAATGATATTCAAATTGGACCGTGTGAAAGTCACTCACGATTCTGTGGTTCAAGATGTATCATTCAATCGGACTGAAAGTCACTCACAATTCTGTGGTTCAAGATGTATCATTCAAATCTTCAAATTGGACTGTGTGAAAGTCACTCACGATTCTAAGTGGTTCGAGATTAAGAGCACTAGATGAAAGCGTTGCCAACCACCTCATGATGACTCAACTCAAATCCACCCAATAAATGAGACGGAAAAGGAAAACAAAAGGTCTAAATCTCATTTACTTGCAATGAGAAAAACAACAATACGTAATATATAGTCATAAAAAAGCATGCATAAAAACAAACATAAAAGTTCAAACAAGACAACTTATCTTTTTTTTCATAAGCATCAACAATTATAAAAGCAAACATGCATATAAATCCACAAACAACATACAGAATAGGATCCACAAAACTGCATCATCTCCACCCCTCCTTCCGGGAACAAAACGACAAAACATGTTAAAGGTTATTACATGGTTGAGGTAGAGGGATTGTGTAAACAGCAACGGCTGAACAAAATGATGTTTAAAGTTGTTGCATGGGTTATAAAGGCGAACAGTTATTTCAGGTGGTGATATCTGGTTGGCTTAGTGAAGTAATGGGACTAGCAGTGAATCAGGGCAGGTAAAAGGCTGAAAGCACCTGTGTAGCGGCGGCACAGCGAGCATCCTCTACTGTGCCCACGGCGCTGGGCCTCGGCAGGGTCATGACCGTGCCGGTGAAGGGCACGGCCAGCCCGGCAACCTGCACCGTGTAAGTGAAGTACAGGAAGCCATTGGGCCCTGTGGCGCTGTACTGAACGTCGTAGCGCGGCTGCCCGCATCCGTACAGCTCGCACACCTTGCGGAGGACGACCATGGGGGACGCCGCCACCACCGAGCCCCCCTCAGAGAGGCCGTTGTTGGAGCATGAACTGGGGCGGGACATTGGGGGGGCGGCGGTGGTGGTGATGGGTCCCCCCACTGCCTTGGAGAAGGCCCGCGGCGCCTTCTCCTGGGACCGGAGAAGGCGCGGGGGCAGCAGGGTCGAGGCGCGGGACTCGCCCGAGGACTTGGCGGGCTTCGCGGGCGTCGCCAGGAGGCTCCTGGGTATTTTTGGCGGAGCCGCCGAACCCTGGGTGCTGGGCGTGGCTGCCGGATGCCACTTGACAGAAATGGTCACGTTGTAGTTCTTCTTGAAAGCTGCAGGGGACGTGATAGAGGAGAAACAATTGTAAATACAGGTCAGGATACCAATTTTGTCCAATGAGGAGAGAACTAATACAGGATAAACAAGCAACATTGGAAGTAATGAAGAAAAGAAAATTAGCAAATGAAATTGCTACTGGAATATTATTCAAATTGAAACTGATAAAATTATCTTTGTGGGGTTCTCGCTCCCGCTTGGATTTAAGTAAATATATTTTTTGTTCACTAAAGAGCTGGAGAGATGGCCAGACCCCCCGTTACTGAACGAACAAACACACAATATCAGAATATAACAGTCGTACAAATAGACCTGTGGGGTCCATTTGGTTCCATTTTGTTCAATCTCAAGAGTTAACAAAACACTGAGGATGTCACAGTGTAGATTGCATTGGGGTCCCGGAGATAAAGACATTTATCAAACGGGGGTGCGCGTCAAATTGGGGGTCCTTGAAACAAATAATAAATTGAGAATCACTGCTATTAGAATGTAGTCCATTTCCATTGGGCTGGCGGTCTGTAACACAAGGGGACCTGCAGATCCAAACACTAGTTAACCCTTTAAGACATTGATTGCCAGAATTATTTCAGATTTTTTGCATTTTCATGCCAGGGTTTTTACATTGAAAAAAGAAGGTACTCAGGAGCTGAGATACAAAATTTTTAAGTTTTAAGTTAACAAGGAAGTGGATGGGAGTCTAGATCTTCGACAAATCATATCTCCTTGGTCTTTTGAAATTTGAAATTTTTTTTTCTTCCTAAAAACGAGTTAACTCGATCTAGGCAATCAAGCGATGGATTCTTAAAAACTTGTTAACTCGATCTAGGCAATCAATGTGTTAAGACCGGGAACGCATCTGTGTATCATTTTTTTAAATTTCTTTGGTCATTCAAAAATAGCAGATCTACAAGCTCAAGAGTGCCGCGCTATGAGCTTGTAGATCTGCCATTTATGAAACATCATGAACATTTTTGCAACATTTTTAACTAAAATCTTTGCTTCTGGGGGATTCTACAAATGTCTTCTAAATCCTAACAGTTTATTTGGAAAAAAAAACATCTGAAAATATTTTGCTCCAGGGACCCCCAGAAGCAAAGACTTGAGTTAAAATGTATGTATGTATGTATAAAGATTTGCACACATTTTCACGTTTTTTTCCCTAAAAAAATTGCAGATCTACAAGCTCATAGCGCGGCACTCGGTGCCGCGCTATGAGCTTGTATATCTGCAATTTTTGAATAGCCAAAGAAATCTAAAAAGTGACACAGATTCTTTCCCGGTCTTCATGGGTTAAGTCCAACCTACCTACCTTCTACCAGGATCTTCTTGGCCATGGAGGCGGTGTGGTGAGAGGAGTAGGCCACCAGAGCAGACATGCCCTCTATGCCAGGCCCCGTCTTCAGAGTCACAGCCTCCGCTCCTTCACTCAGACCATGCAGCACCTTGGGAGTGAGGAAGAATTGTACGTTATACTATATTGTTTGTTAGTTTATATCTAAACTTTACATTTTACCATCACTCATAGTATAATACATTATGATGTCATATTTGGTAGCCTGATGGATGCCAAAGATGTCTCCGCTAGGCCTGATAGCTATTGTTTTTGTTAGGAACAGCTCAATTAATTAGTAGTTATCCACTATGAAGGGTTATCCCAGAAGAACCTTCCATAACCACAAACTTTCCAGAACCTGTGAAGTTCTGTGATGTTTTTATTTTGCTGACGTTTCCATTTGAACCAGAACCACCCCTGAAAAGGAAAATACATCTAAAAAAAACATCTCTTAAGAGATGGGTTTGTGTGTGAAAATCCCAGTAGATCAGCAGTTTCTGACATACTCTCAGACCAGCCGCTTGGCACCAGCAACCATGCCACGTTCAAAGTCACTTAATTCACCTTCTGTCGCCATTCCGACGCCTGGTTTGAACTACCATGGATTAAAGCTAAGTAAAAAGTGGTGTCAGGCCAGGTCCTAATTCGTGAAACAAACATGTCTTAAAATAACAAAAATAGCTGATCTACAAGCTCACAGTGAGCTTGTAGATCGGCTATTTTGTCTGTGCAGCAACATGCTTCCATAGAAGACATGCTGGCGTCTATGGAATCCAAGTGACTGAAATCAGTCGTGGCGACTGAGAACTTAAAAGACCCCGAGTCAGGGTCAGTTTTATACTCTCAAAACGTTCAATGGAACACTTCCCAACATTGCAGGAGGGCTCTTCAGCAAGGAATATAATTAGTGGGACAGTACAGATGATATTGTATACTATTTTGTCATTACAGATTAGTGTTTGCAGGCTGCTGCCCTGGTTCATTCTCTTTCACAACCTTAGAGCTGCTCGAACTCATTCCTCAAATAGTGTTTCTGTGTACATTATCATGCTCAATCTGTAAGTTAGTGTGAGTGTGTGTGTGTGTGTGTGTGTGTGCGCGTGCGCATGTGCGTGTGTGTGCGCATGTGCGTGTGTGCGCGCGCGCGCGCGCGCGCGCGCGCGCGCGCGCGCATGTGCGTACACATGTTGTGACTCTAGACTTCATTTCTTTGCAGACAGTCCATCAGCCCCGGGTCAGTGATGTTTTTAGCTGCACGTCCTACGTCTGTGACTCATATTATTCCAAAACACATTAAACTTACTATCAACGCGTCCAGAAGACACGCAATGTTTACATTGACCGGAGAATCACCATTTTCTTTTGCCGACCGGACGGACGTGACTTTCAACTTGTAATTGGGGACGTGATTTACAACTTGTAATTGGGGACGTGATTTACAACTTGTAATTGGCTTTTACAACCACCAACCAACCTCTCCACTTACGTATAAAGAAACGTCTCTCAGTCCTCTCCCGACCCCACTCTGTATAAAATTAATCATAAGAATTGCCTTGATTGCAAGGACAAGGGACATCATCATTAAATGGGCTGCGTCGGAAAACACTTGTGGTAGCAACTTGACGACAGCCCAATCTGTTGAAAAGAACTCTGCCTTCTCTTCTCCTCCTGCCAGGCACTCAATGGCTCTGTTGCAGAGTGTTGCTGTGTGTGTGTGTGTGTGTGTGTGTGTGTGTGTGTGTGTGTGTGTGTGTGTGTGTCAGAAAGAGACTTGATGCGAGTGTGTGGGAGACACAGGCTGCCCATTTACTTATCCCACGTCAATTTGTCATGTCATTTGATTGGGGACGCATTTAGAAGACCAACCGTGGGTCCCGGGACCCATTACAACCAAACCTAGCTCTTGATAGCCTTTCATTTAGGAAGGGGCCAAACGCGCCCCCAAAGGGCCCTTTTTTTCTAGTTTATAAAACACCCTGATGAAGGCCTGTGTGAGAATGCAATCTGTAAGCATTGTGAAAGAAACCTCCACACTAGTGCCGCGTTTCCTACCTCAAAAGAACTTCTCAAACCACAACCCTTCCAATACCATCCTTCCCTTTGCCCCCGTGACCAAGTTCCGCAACATGGGTGACCGGGCATTCTGCTCCACACCATTTGAGAGCCTCACAGTCTACCAACGCTTTTAAAAATGGGCTAAAAACATTCCTTTTAAACAAAGCTATACTTAGTCTTTTTTTTTTACTCTATGCCTTAATTCGTTTTAAATCTACGTTTTACCCCAAGAAGGGTCTTATGTTGTTGCCGATGTGTTTTGTTTCAGTTTTGCTGTTTTTATAGGAGTAGTTCACCCAAAGAAATACTTATTTTCTATCAATTACACACCCCATGAAGCCTTGAATTCATGGAGATTTTTTTTTGTTTTTCTCGCATTCCTGAACCAATAATTTGATGACGGGTCAATAGGAGACTCATGTCTCCTACCGGAGACTCTGCTGGTCATCAAATTATTGGCTTAGGATTGCGACAAAAACAAAGAAATCTCCATGAATTCAAGGCTTCATGGGGCGTGTAATTGATAGACAATAAGTAATTTCTTGGGTGAACTACTCCTTTAAACCCTGTAGCACTTAGTGATTTGCAAAAAATGTAAAGTGTTAAAGTGTTTTATTATTATTATTACTAGTATTATTATTACCCCACCTTCAGTAGATACTCCCTCCCCACGCTGAGGGGGAAGGGCTCCAGGCAGAGGTGGCGCTTCTCGGTGCTCCGCCGGACGCTCAGGCGGACGTTGGCGCCCAGCGGGTGGCCGTGCAGCGCCTGGACCGCGCCGGCGGCCGCGGCCGGCGAGCCGTACTTGGCGTAGGCGAAGCCGCGGTTCTGCCCGCTGAAGTTCATCATGAGGCGGAACTCCCACAGGGCGCCCGCGGAGCCGAAGAGCGGGATGAGCACGTCCTCGTAGGCGTCGCGCGGGATGTGGCTGATGAACACCTCGGAGCCGGCGCACGGGGCGGGGCCCTTCCAGCCTGAAACCACACACACACAATGGGTTAAATCAATTTAACCCATTAAGACCTGGAACGCATCTGTGTCACTTTTTGATTTGAGCTAAAAAAAAAGCATTATTTTACACTTGGGGCTATTCAAAAATAGCAGATATACAAGCTCATAGCGCGGCACCGAGTGCCGCGCTATGAGCTTGTAGATCTGCTATTTTTTGAGAAATCGTAAAAATGTGTGCAAATCTTTGAATATACATATTTTTTTCAAGCGAACATTTGTAACTCAGATCTTTGCTTCTGTTGGGGGGTCCCTGGAACAAAATATTTTGAAATGGGGGTCCTTGGCCAAATACATATACATTTTGGGGTCCTTGGCGAGAGAGTTTGAGAACCACTGACATAGTAACATAAGTTTTTTTCAAAAAACTTTTAGAAGACATTCTAAAAACAGACATTTTATAGAATCGGGTCTTAATGGGTTAATAATGTACGTCATAGACCAGTGGGGTCCGGGGGGACCCCCAGCCCCAGGGGTCCCTTGATGGGGTCCCCAGCCAAATTATTGATAGTTATAGGAACCAACTGGACCCTTATGGCGGTGGTTCTCAAACTTTTTCATGTCAAGGACCCCCAAATTGACACTTATTAGCCCGCGGACCACCCATTTGAAAATATATATGAAGGAACCCCCATAAGAGAAGATTTTTACGGCTCTAGCAGTGATTTTCAACCATTTTAAGTTCAAGGACCCCCAGTTTGACATGCATTAGGCTACGGACCCCCATTTAATGGCATTTCTATCTCTGGGACCCCAATTTACTTTGTAAAATCAATGTTAATTTAACTCTGAGTGTGTACAAATGGAACCAAATGGACCCATAGGGGTCCATTTGGTTCCATTTGCACACTCTCAGAGTTACAGACTTATAAGGGTCCATTTGGTTCCTTACTACCTATTTAGCTGGGGACCCCCTGGAACTCCCTCAAGGACCCCTGGGGGTCCCCGGACCCCACTTTGAGAACCAATGCCTTGTGGGTCTGTAACTCCGAGAGTACACTCTCAAGAGTTAGATTAACACTGATGATACTAGAGATCAAAATGGTATAACATGGGCAGCGAGCTTAACAAACGGTTATTGGAGTTACTGACTAATCTTTTCTATTTGATTGAGTACTTTTTCCAGCATTTGGCAGCAAGGTGTATGCCGTGTGTGTGTGTGTGTGTGTGTGTGTGTGTGTGTGTGTGTGTGTGTTTGTTTGTGTTACCTTGGGGCGGCCCTCCAAACTTCCTCTGGCCGTTGACCTGTGTCAGCTTCAGGTTGGTCATCTTCAGCCACCTGTCCAGAGCCGCCTTACGTTCAGGGTTCACCTTGAGTCACAGTTTGGAAACAAAAGCAGCAACAAAACAAACAAACATTTAAACATGAACCACTTTTAACTACTCTCAAAACCTCATGAGAACAACTTTGAGGAAGTTGAACTATACTGGAGTATCTCCATTTTTTCAATACTTTTACTTCTACTCTCCACTACATCTCAGAGGCAAATATTGTACTTTTACTCCACTACAATTAACTGAAAACTTAGTGACTTTGTAGATTTGGATTATTATTACAAAACATACATTTACCACTTTTAAACTTTGGCCATTTGAAAATAGCAGATCGACAAGCTCACAATGCGTGGCTATGTATGCCAGCTTGTGGATCTGCTATTTTCAAAATACTTTTACACATTTCAGACGGGATCATTCTACATAACCAATACTTTATAAGTACGTTTTGATGCCGATACTTTTGTACTTTTACTCAAGTCAATTTAGATAAGATCACCGGACTTTTACTTGTAATAAGAGTATTTCTGCACTGCAGTGTTGACACTTTTACTTAAGTAAACAATTTGAGTACTTTTCCCCCTGATCCTCGTCGAGTTTTTTAGGGGAAAAACAAGGTTAACAAAAAATATGGACCTTAATTAGTTCATGCGCAACAGCTGCGTCATGTCTGATAACAACATGCTCCCCCCCATGGCAAAGCCCCGCACACATTAACACAATCTTAATTAAGTGTAACACTGTATCCTAAAGTGTAACACTTGGATACATTAATCCTAATAGGCCTGCAAGAGTTCAATTAACCATTGTAGCACGTTTGCATGATCGACTTTATGCCGTTTAGGTAAAGTTCTGGGCTTTATTTAATTGTTGGGTCAGACAGACAGACAGACAGACAGACAGACAGGTGGGATGAAATAAACTCAATCAAGACGCACCAACGGACCGTGTTTGATCTTCATTCCCAACCGGGACGTGAATTAATTGCAATTAAATGAAAAACAACAAATCAACAGCATCTTTACCTGCTGGTCCCGCTCGGTGTCCATCATTTTCAACCGTGTGTGTGTGTGTGTGTGTGTGTGTGTGTGTGTACAGTGTGGGAGGGGTGCGGGGTGTGCATGTGGGTGTGTTTGGGGGTAACTGGGTGTCAGTGTTGCCATATCGTGTGAGAGAGATAAGCAACCATGGTCTAGGAAAAGAAGCGATGCGACGTATTGTGAGCTTATAGATCTGCTAGTTTCTAAAACTCTTGCCAATTTTTTTTTGGGGGGGGGGAATATTTGGAAGATTTTTCACAACACATATCTTGGTACGGGAGGCTCCCTAGCACAAAACATTTTCAGAAGGGGGTTTAGAGCCAAATATAATTACTTTGGGGGTCCTTGACATGGAAATATTTTGAGAACCACTGGTTTAAATAATGATTTTAAAAAAACTTTTAGAAACAAGGCAACATGGCAACACTGGTGTGTGTGTGTGTGTGTGTGTGTGTGTGTGTGTGTGTGTGTGTGTGTGTGTGTGTGTGTAGCAGCAGGAGGTCTGCAGCAGGCCATGAACCAGCCGTGACCTCCCTTGGTGTGCAGCCATTGGACAGAGTCTGATGATGATGTACAGAGTTGGGCGTCAGTCAAGTGGATGTGAAACAGTGGTTGCTATAAGGTAGGTTGACCTGCAGTCCAACAGCTTTTTTTAGGCTCTATGCACAGCAGCCATGTTGGAAAGAAATTGGGCCTCTTCCTTACTTCCTCCACAGGTTTTACCAATGATACTAATGAAGGCTCTGTTCCATTTAGTGTAGCACAGTTCTCAAACCTTTTAATTTCAAGGACTCCTATAACTCTGAGAGTGTACAAATGGAACCAAATGGACCCTTACGGGTCCATTTGGTTCCATTTGTACACTCTTAGAGTTACACACCCGTAAGGGGCCACTTGGAACCCCCTCAAGGAACTATGGGGGTCCCTGGACCACACTTTGAGACCCACTGGTGTAGCAGAGTGTTTCCAGTGAGCCAACATGCACAATATCAGCACCCTGACTCTGTTTGACCAAGAATGGAACAGACAGAGCCTTCATTAGTATCATTGGTAACACCTGTGATGGAAGTAAGAAGAAACCCAATTTCTTTCCAATATGTCTGCTGTGCATAGAGCCTATTAAAACCATATAGCAACACTTGTAGCCAGTGCCAGAATGCGACATCATCATGCGTTTGTTTATAAGTGTGTCAAACTGAACACACGTTCTTCTTCGGAGAGTTTGTTTTGCAAAGTAAACAACTCAGTTGTTTACAATCTATTTATTTGCAAAACTGTCAACCAACACCTTTACCTTTTACCAGTTTTTACCACTGTTTTTGCAAAGCTGTAAACAACTTACTGCTTTTTACACTCAATTTACACGCAACAACTGTAAACGCAACTCACTGTTTTACTCATTTTTGACTCGTCATTTGCAATGTAATGTAATGTGTATTTGCATAGTACTTCTAGCAACATTATAGAAATACAGTGTTGGTCTCTCTCTACAAACTATTTTGCCTTTCCACATCCACACAGGTGAAAACACTTTACTTGTATAGATAATGAGTTCACTTACAAAGCAGAGAGCTTGAGCACAGGACAGGTAAACAGCTGGTCTGCAGTAGCCTCGGAAACCCATGCCTTTTTTTTAGGTCTGCAGTGACAAGAAGGGATGAGGACAATAATGAAGAAAGAGGGGTGAGAACTAGGAGGTGAATATAAGGAGGTGAAGAAGCAAAAGGATGAGGAAAAGGAGAGGAAGGGCAGTCAGGAACACAATCAGTGATCAGGGCATCTGTGGTTGACTTAACCATGTTGTCAGGAGGGCTGGTCACCAGGTTCAACCCAATCTGAGCCAGTCTGGTGCAGCTGCAGCTATCTGGGTATTTCATGAGAACTGTCAGTGCTGCCTGTAGTCTGGCAGCAGGCTACAACAGTGGACGGTTCTCAAACTTTCTCAAGTCAAGGACTCCCTAATTCAGTGGTTTTCAACCTTTTTCATGCCAAGGACCCCTAAATTGATATACATTTGGCCACAGACCCCCATCTGAAAATGTTTTGTGCCAGGTACCCCCAGAAGCAAAGATTTCAGTTAAAAATATTTTTGAGTGCCAGAATTTATTCATAATGTACTCACCCACTGCCAGCGTTTTTAATGTTTTTTTTATAGAAAAAAATCGAATTATTTGTCCGTTTGTTTTTTAACATTGAAGTGAATGGATTTTTTTTCTTCGGATCGTTATCTCCTAATTCGTTGTGAATAACGAAAAAAAAATGAATACTCAAAAATTTGAGAAACATTTTAGAAATTTAAAAACAAAATAAAAAAAAAAGACAAAAAGGGGAGAATTCTCCCCTTTGGCGGTGAGTGTGTTAAAAAATATATATATATTCAAAGATATGCACACATTTTCACGATTTTTCAAAAATAGCAGATCTACATGCTCATAGCGCGAACTGATTTTGCTGGGGACCTCCTGGTACCCCCTCAAGGACCACTGATGGTCCCCGGACCACTGGTTGAGAACCACTACCCTAATTGATATGTATTTGGCCGCGGACCCCCCCTCTTATGAAAAGGTTTTGTGCCAGGGACCACCCCCAGAAGAGAAGATTTATGTTAAAGAAATGATCAAAATTATTAAAACATTTCCAGATCTGCTATTTTTGAATAGGCCAACATATAAATGGATAAAGTGGTTAAAATTACTGTGATGCTGTATGTAAATATATAACACATTTTTATGGGACCCTATGTTTATGGGGGGGGGGGGTCCATTACATTACATTACATTACATTACTTACATTACATTACAGTCATTTAGCATACGCTTTTATCCAAAGCGACTTACAATAAGTGCATTCAACATAAGGGAAACAAAACTACTAATCACCAGAAGTCTTAAGTGCATTTTCTGCTAAAACAAGCAGCCAAGAGTATACCTAGCGCTAAGGTAAAAGTGCAATATATCAGCTACCTACTTTCTTAAACAGATGAGACAAATAGCAAAATAAAATGAGCAAGAGCTAAAACAAATAAGTGTATCGACTAAACAAGATTCAATAAAACAATACAACAATACTAGTTTGTACAACTAGTTAACAACAAGTAGGCAAGGCGAAGAGGAAGGGTAGTGTTTCCTGAAGAGGTGGGTTTTCAGCCTGCGGCGAAAGATTGGGAGTGACTCTGCTGTCCTGACATCAGTGGGGAGTTCATTCCACCACTGTGGGGCCAGAACAGAAAAAAGTTGTGACCGTGTAGATCGGCCAGAATCCTTTGAGAACCACTGGGCTGCAATAATATGTACTGTACACTCATAATGAGAAGGATCTATGTCTTGTACATTGGAAATTGTATGAGTGTGTTTATTATTGATTAAACTTTTCTGAACCCATAGGCCATAGCACTTGCCTATAGCCTCGTTCCCAGCCTTGGCACTTGCCCTAGCCTTGACGACCTGGCAGGCTTATGCAAAGGTTACACTGTAATTTAGATGGCATGTTATTTAGACAGATGCCAGGTTCATTTGTTGACCAGGCATCCTATAGTGTGTAAAGTTTCAATGTACAGATTATTTATTTTTTGATATTATACTGTTTAGACTGATGATAGGTTCTTGGTTTAACTATATCCTAGATTACTATCTCAATGCATTTGATGTATGCGTTTTACCTTGCTTACTGTAAATCGCTCTGGATTAAGAGCTTCTGCTAAACGCTTTAATTGTAAATTGTATGTCTCTGTATGTCTCTCAGACTATGACACCGTACTCTGAAACAGCGTGTGTGAGGAGGGGTCTCTCTGCACCACCTCGTCTACTGAAACGCCAGGATTAAGATGAAGCAGCCCGTACAGACGTACAGAGCCCCTTATGGAGAAGAAACGCACTGAGATATGAACATGTGCAGGTAAGCTATAATGCGATGTGAGAGTGCGGTCTAGCCAACACCAGCTCGGGACTCCTGAATCGCTTCCCTCCACACTCTCCTATCTAACATCAGGGTCTTGAGCTCTACAGTGCTCTACTGCAGTGTGTTTCAACCTTTTTCATGCCAAGGGACCCCTAAATTGATATACATTTGGCCGCGGACCCCCATCTGAAAATGTTGTGCCAGAGACCCCCCCCCAGAAGCAAAGATTTGAGTTAAAAATGTTCGCTTTAAAGAATATGTATATTCAAGGCTATGCACACATTTTCAAGATTTTTCAAAAATAGCAGATCTACAAGCTCATAGCGCGGCACTCGGTGCCGCGCTATGAGCTTGTAGATCTGCTATTTTTGAATAGCCGAAGCTAAGTGGATAAAATGATTGTGACGCTATGTTAACTCATTTTGCTGGGGACCCCCTGGTACCCCCTCAAGGACCACTGGTGGTCCCCGGACCACTGGTTGACAACCACTGCTCTACTGTGCTACTGCATGCCTCCACCAGTGACAGCTGTGTGTCTGGAGGCATTTATATTGTAAGTATGTACGTACGTACGTACGTACGTACGTACATACGTGAACATTGTGAACGCGATATGTGGCACAAACATCCACTTGGAAAAAAAAAAAAAAAAAAAACCGATGTTATATGTTCGTTAAATTCCTTCAGAGTCTTCATTCACTATATACCGTATACCAGTGGTTCTCAAAATGGGGTCCCAGGGGGTCCCCAGCAAAAGTATAGTTAATATAGCATCACAATAATTTTAACCACTTTATCAATTTATATTTTGGCTATATTCAAAAATAGCAGATATAGAAGCTCACAGCGAGCTTGTGCACCTGATGTTTTTGAATATTTTTGATCATTTTTTAAAAACCTTTTCAGATGGAGGTCCATGGGGTCCAAATTCATATGAATTTGGGGGTCCTTGACAGTTTGAGAACCACTGGTATATACTATATGAGTCTGGACAGACACGGATGTAAAGGGCAACTGGTTGGCAGAGGCATACAACCGTGATGGGGTACTGTACTGTACCTCTAGTTTCTGACAGTAGGTGGAGCTATCGTTATGCAGTACATCATGAGCTAGTGCATGTGTGGAAGGCAGGTGTCAACCTTGCAATGGATACATGAGTGTTTACTACGTGTATGCAGTGGTGGAAAAAGTACTCAATTGCTTTACTTAAGTAAAAGTACCAATACTGCAATGTAGAAGTACTCCGTTACAAGTAAAAGTCCGGAATTAAAAATGTACTTGAGTAAAAGTGCAAAAGTATTGGCATCAAAATGTACTTAAAGTACCAAAAGTAAAAGTACTAAAATGTTTGAAAATAGCAGATCTACAAGCTCACAACGCGTCGCGATGCGACGCGTTGTGAGCTTGTAGATCTGCTATTTTCAAATAGCCTATGTATAAAATAGGGTTAAAGTGGTTAATGTGTGTTTTATAATATAAAAATGCATATCTGAAAAGTAACGAGTAGCTAAAGTTTTCAAATAATTGTAGTGGAGTAAAAGTACAATATTTGCCTCTGAGATGTAGTCGAGTAAAAGTAAAAGTATTGGAAATTGGAAATACTCAAGTAAAGTACAAATACCTCAAAATTGTACTTAAGTACAGTACTTGAGTAAATGTACTTAGTTACTTTACACTACTGCGTGTATGACAAACTTCTATGCACTGCACACAGAAAACTCAAAAGCCACGAAAGTGGAAGCCATTAATTGATTGATTGAATACTTTATTAACAGTTTGCCAAAAGTACAGGGGTACAGTTATGCAATGATGCTAAAAGGATAACACAAAAAGCCCTGAGGGCTTGTTTCCATTGTGGTCCTGTGTATTCAATCCATCAAGACATATAAAGACATACAATATCATACAAGAAATCATCAATAGTAGAAGCAATAAAAGTATACTTACAGAGAAACTTTGGGGGGGTAGTCATTTATTTTGGCAAGCTAGAAGACTGGTCTAGGTCACATTGCAAATTGCAGACAGGTGCTCTTTTATGGCGGTTTTGAAGGAGGGTAGGGAGTCACACTTTTTTTGAGCTGTTGGTAGGGCATTGCACATATTGGTGGCATAATAGTAGAATAAATTCATCCACTCGTTTGTGCCGAATCTGGGGGGAATGGGATCAGTGGAGCTCCCTCTGGTGTTGTGCCCGTGGGTGTTTGTCACTCTTTTGAAGTATTTTGATAGGTACATGCAGGGCACTGGTCCCTTGAGCATCTTGAAGACCAGGCCTATTGCAAGTTGCTGTACTCTGTCCTCTACCCTGAGCCATCCCACCCTAGCATAATGAGCAGGGGTTAGGTGAGGTCTATTTCGTAGTCTGATCAATGCGTAGTTCAGGGGTGATGCAACTTTGATGATGGGGAGGGCCACTATATTTCCACACTCACTCCAGAGGAGCCACATTGCATATACTGTCAGGCAGACACCTCTTATCTCCGTATTTTAACTTTTTTTGTAAATTAATGCCGTACCTCGCCATTCTACAGTTTGTCACACAAAAGTAGCAAAAATAGCCGATCTACAAGCTCAAAACGCGTCGCGGTGCGATGCGTTTTGAGCTTGTAGATCTGCTATTTTTTGCATTTTTTTTATTGGAATCCTGAAAAGATTTATTTGTATTTAATTTCAAATGTATTTAGGCATACTTATGTTAACTTCATGAACTTAAATACAAATACATTGGACATAAAAAATACAATAGAATTGTAATACTAGTCATCAAGCTACTAATATAGACTGAAGTAATTAAAGCGGGTCATGTTTGCATGTTTGGAAGTGTAACAGCTGAAATCAATAATATATCAGTAATCCGATATTAACCTGCGGGCCGCATTAAGTGAAGGTGGGGGCCGCATGTTGCCCCCGTTCAGCCAGTTGCCCATGTATGGCGTAGTTGGTGCTTCATGTGCGTATTCAGAGGGTTATTGTGTGCTGTATTGAAACAAAAACGAAAATGTTTAATTGAGTTTTGCAATTATTGTATGCTTTTACAAGAAAAGTATAATGTTTTGATGGTTTGGTGTCATGTTTTGTGTTTAGTGTGTTGTAGACTGTAGAGTTTTGCTAAATATAGCCTAGTTTCAAAGAACCACACGAACCCTAGCACCCTTATTCTGGGCATATCATAGGTGAACGCATTCGGAAAGAATACGTGAATATTGGGTGAAACTAGCAGATCTATAAGCTCACAACTTGCCACGTTGTGTTGGCACGTCGCGTTGTGAGCTTGTACATTGTTTAATTTCACCAAGTACAGACCCCTGGGGGTTCAACAAAGTCTAGTGGCTGTTAAGCAATCAGAAGAACAAGTGTACTGCAGAGTGCAGACGGTGTGATGGTGAATTGCATGTCAAATGAAGCAAATTTACCAATTCACAAAAAAATATGCATCAACACAGATTTCTGAGGAGAGTGTGGCATACTGTACAGAGCAGTGTAATTGCCACGTACTTAAATATGTTATTCTATACTGGATGCATGCACTCCATCTCGCACGTGTAAAGACATCCCCATTCAAATCCAAGCGTTTCTATTTTGAGCGTTTAAAAGGCACAAGATCGCCTTCAGGTGCATAACATTGCTGTCGGGCTGAAAGCTCTTATCTCCATTATTCTTTTTTCTTTTTTGTAAAATTAATGCCCTATTTTATCATACTACAGCAGGGGTTCTCAACCAGTGGTCCGGGGACCACCAGTGGTCCTTCAGGGGGTTCCAGGGCGTCCCCAGCTAAATGATAGATATTTAGGAACCAAATGGACCCTTATCATAGGGGTCTTATGTGCTTGTAACTCAGAGAGTGTACAAATGGAACCGGGTCCATTTGGTTCCATTTGTACACTCTCTGAGTTAAATTAACATTGATTTTACAATATAAATTAGGGTCCCAGAGATAGAAATGCCATTAAATGGGGGTCCGTAGCATCACACAAAAGTATCAAAAGTAGCACATCCACAACCTCGCGCCACGTTTCGAGCTTGTCGATATGCTACTTTTAGCTATTTTGGAATTTGAATCCTGAAAAGTAACAGCTTTGGACATATGAGTTTTCCACCCGACAGAGGAGAGAGCAAGCTGTGGGCCTGTGCTTATATGTTCTTCAGTTGGTACACTTGGCAGTTAACGCCTGAACTATGTAACGAACGCCACCACTTCTAAAGTATATCACCCATTCACCCTTGAGTCAGCTTGCACTCTATGGGGTGTGACATCTGTTCAATCTTCCTCCCACCTGAAGTGCAGTTAAGTAAGTTATAGTTTTATTTCAACATTTGATTTGGAGGATAAACCCCTTCAGATGCACCGTCTCGTTTTCGAGGGGGGGTCCTCAGGCACACAACACACAAACGATGACAAGAAACAATCGCTCGACAATCAACAGTAAGCTTTTTAGCGGCCTGTTGCCGGTGGCTCTGAGACTGCGTAGACGTTTTCCGTGCGGCAACGTCTGAAACAGTCTGTGGTTGGGATTGGCTTCGTTCCTTGTGTTAGTAGTCACTAGTAGTCTATAGAGGTGGTAAATAGTGGCTTGACAGGGACATGCTGTAGCCCCATTGCAAGATGTAGTTATTAATAGGTTATCATCGAATGATCCCTGCAAGTTCAGTCAGTATCCACATGATGGCAGTGTGGGTTCATGTCTGCTGTAGCCTACTCCAAATAACAGTCCTCATTTTAGAGCAAAATACTGTGTTGTATATGGAATGTAATTGCCATAATAATCATTGAAGGTTGTATTCCTATTCCTTTTGACCCCTTTTGTCCCCAATTTGGTAGTTGCCAATGAATTCCTCCCACTGCTTGTACCCTATTGGAAACCAGAAACTTTTTAACTGTGTTCTGGTGAATTTTGGTATTTTGACTTTTTTCAGGCTTGCTTTACTAGCATTGCCAAATGATGGGTAGCCTACATTTTCCCTGGGATGGGGGGGGGGCATATCAAGGGGTTTCCTGTTTTACCAGTGTTGCCATGTCTGCTTATTGTAAGCGACTTTGAGGTCACTTGTAAATATTGGTAGTTGCGGGTGGTGTTTTTTTGGGCTTGTTTCTAAAGTTTAGTTGTTTATTTGGGCTTGTTTCCTAATGTTGTTTTTTCATGCCAAGCACCCCCAGATTATCTGTATTTGTCCACGGAACCTCATCTGAATATTTTGTGCCAGGGACCCCACACAAGATTTGTGTTGTTGAAATGTTTTAAGCAGATCTACAAGCTCACAGAGCTTGTCCTGGATATCTGGTATATTCACATAGCCGATGTAAAGTGGTAAAACTTAGCCTAGTAGTCGCTTCTTTTGGGCTCTAAGATTTCCCTATGGGGATATCGACACTAAAAATAAAGCCACGAACCAGGGGGACGGCGCTCTCCCGAGGCAGTGACGTCAGACTTGGGTGCTCTATGATCCCTGGCACAGTGCAGATCACTACGCTATCCATACAGTTTGCAGCAGCCGGATCAGTTAGTCTGTTAACTGTTCATTAATTAGCCATGCTGCTTGACATCTGTCTAGACAACAACACCAGTCTGTTGTAGCGCAGGCTGTTACATGTGACAACAATCAGTGCCTGGCACCCAGTGGTGGAAAGACTACTAGTAGCTCACAATGCGTCGCGAGCTTGTAGATCGGCTATTTTCAAATGGCCGAAATGTTTAGAGGGCTGAAGTGGGTAATGTATGTTAATAATAATCAAAATCTACAAAGTAACTAAAGTTTTCAAATAATTGTAGTGGAGTAAAAGTACAATATTTGCCTCTGTGAAATTGGAAATACTCCAGTAAAGTAAAAGTACCTCAAAATTGTGTGTGTGTGTGTGTGTGTGTGTGTGTGTGTGTGTGTGTGTGTGTGTGTGTGTGTGTGTGTGTGTGTGTGTGTGTGTGTGTGTGTGCAATTGTGTGCACAAGAGTGTGTATTTGTCCGTCAGTTTGCCCTCATCATACAGAGTTGGATGTCGTTTTTTTGACAGCATCCGGTGTTTGTGTGTGTTACTATACTTGTGAGGACCACAAGTATAGTGGAATTAGAGAAATAGACGTTGTGAGGACCGTTTTCCTGGTGCTCACAAAAAAAGCTTGTTTCATGATAAAAAATGTATGATTTTTAGAGACTCGTTTACAAATAGAAAAATATTTATGTTGGGGTTAGTGTTAGGATTAGACATTTAGAAGTTTGGGTTTAGGGATTAGAGATACATGCATGATTCCCACACTTAGTTGCGCGCTGGTGTCGTGCACCGAAACATCTGTGACATGATGTGGGCTTGTAGATCTGCTATTTTTTGGCTTTATGCTTACGGTAAAGAATGGGCAAAATAAAATCCTAAAACTTTTCTGTCCTCACAAGTATAGTAACACAAACCTGTGTGTGTGTGTGTGTGTGTGTGTGTGTGTGTGTGTGTGTGTGTGTGTGTGTGTGTGTGTGTGTGTGTGTGTGTGTGTGTGTGTGTGTGTGTGTGTGTGTGTGTGTGTGTGTGTGTGTGTGTGTGTTCAGACAACACTGCCAACGCAGTCAGTCAGTTGTGTGGAAAGAAGCCATCCTGCTGGTCTCTCTCTCTCTCTCTCTCTCTCTCTCTCTCTCTCTCCACATCTGCACATCAAGGCTTCAAACCACCATCATCATCATCATCATCATTATCATCATCATCATCATCATAACACTCCATTCAAAATCACATCTCACATGTTTTATTCAGGGACGGCCTTCTGTCCGCGCATGATGCACACCGCACCGGGGGTTTGTTTGTTTTGTGTACGTTTCATGTTTTGTTTTGTTATTTCTCTCGGTTTGTTGATGTGTGTTTTCGTACTAGTACTAGTACACACATGCACACACACACATGCACACACACACACCCACGGACGCACACCCACGGACGCACGCATGTGCGTGCTACATCAGAACTCTGCTGTATTGGTGTCCCAAAACTGTTGTTAATTAAGATGTTTTCCTTTACTGGGAAGACAGAGAGGGAATAAACTGTCGAGAGAGAGAGAGAGAGAGAGAGAGAGAGAGAGAGAGAGAGAGAGAGAGAGAGAGAGAGAGAGAGAGAGAGAGAGAGAGAGAGAGAGAGAGAGAGAGAGAGAGAGAGAGAGAGAGAGAGAGAGAGAGAGAGAGAGAGAGAGAGAGAGAGAGAGAGAGAGAGAGAGAGAGAGAGAGAGAGAGAGAGAGAGAGAGAGAGAGAGAGAGAACACGCTGCTGAGACACGCTGCTGTATTGAGAGAGAGCCAGACATCAGACATTTGGGGGTGGGGTCGGGTACTGGCATTAGAAAGAGGTTTTACTGATCACCTGCCCCCCCTGTGTGTGTGTGTGTGTGTGTAACTGAGAGAGAGTGCTGAAGGAGCAGTTCAGAAATTAAAAACAACAAAACACTGATGACTTTTATGGATTTCTGTGGGAGGGGGATAGTGCCTTCATCTGCACGTTGCGCTCTGCTCGTTCTGTCGTGCCAAAACAAAGAGAGGTATGGCTGAAAGTGGAAAAGGAGGTGTGTGTGTGTGTGTGTGTGTGTGTGTGTGTGTGTGTGTGTGTGTGTGTGTGTGTGTACATGCATGCTTTTGTGTGAGCAAGCAAGGGAGAAGGGGAGAGAGAAGGCGTGACAGATGTAGTTGAGCAGCAACAAAAGGCAAAGTCACGGCGCTCCGCATTGTTGAGCTTGTAGATCGCCTCTTTTCGATGTTCGGGCGGGGGGGGGGGGGGCAGACGGACAGAAGCCGGTGAGAATGATACTGTCTGGGTTTTACGGAGCCAAAGATGACAGACAGATCTTCTTCAGATTAGTCATTCATTGTTTATTCTAAATCAGTAGTTCTCAAACTGTTTCGTGCCAAGGACCCCCAAAATGATATATACATTTGGCCGCAGACCCCCCCCCGTCTGAAAATGTTCAGGGACCCCCGGAAGAGAAGATTTGTGTTAAAAAAAATAAATGATTCCCCTCATTTAGAATGTGTTTAGTTTGGTGTAATCATTTTGTTTCTTTTGGTATAATAATCGTTTGGTATATCCATCTTTTATTCATTCCCCCCCCCCCTTCCCACGATTTTGTAACCCCATTTTCTTTTCACCCAGCGCCAATTGTCTAAGTAATCCTGGGCGCTACGCTCCCTCTGCCAGCCTAGGGAGGGCCCAGAGCCGAGCTCATGCCTCCTTCAATGCATGAGAGCTAACAAGCCGCTTCTTATCACCTGACAGGGGGGGAGTTTCCCCGGTAGGACGTAGCGCGTGGAAGGAACACGTTATTCCAACCAGTTCCTTTCCCAGGCAGTATAGAGACCAGGATTACTTCTTGTTTTTACCTAATCTCTCAAGAACAGATTCTGCTCTGCGTTTGAATCTGTCGGTAGCCGTGTTGACAACCCGTGCACATTGGCTACAAGTGGGCGTGCCATCAGATCAGGAAGCAGGCCGCGCTTTACCCAATCAAATGTAGTGGGCGGGATTTACGTGTGTGCCGTTCGTTCCCCACTGGAAACAAACCGAAACTCATTTAACAATAGCGTCCTCGAAGCCGACAAAACCAAGGAAATTTAGTAACATTTTAAATTGCTCTTTCATCATAGAAACAAGTGGGCTTATAACCAAAACGATCCATGTTCTTTGGGAGAAATTGTGTTAGTGTTCGGTGGAGAAATATTGTTAGTGGGAATGAAAACATAGTCGCACCACCGGAAGTGAAAGGCTGAAGGCAGACCAAAACCCCGGTTTCCCTGAGCACGGGTCGTCCGTTCAGCTCCGCCCAGAGCCAAATGAATAAGTAAAAAACAGCAGAGGGCGCTGTTTTTCCTTTTTATTTGGCGATGGGTTCTCAGATTGGTTTACCTAACCTAGGGGACACGGGGAGAACATGCAAACTCCGCACAGAAAGGCCCTTTCACCAACCCCACCATCTTTTCTTCTAACTCGTAGCGTGACTAGTAAAACTAAACTAATTCATTCGCATTATGTGGGGAACAAAAACAATGCGACGTTTTTGCATTTTGCGTTTTTTTCTAAACAGGATCACACGGCTCAGGCGTTCCTCCGCGGTGGAAAGCCTGGTGACGCAAGGTTACTGAAACACCACCATGGAACATTCTATCAGATAGATTTTAGCTGTGCCTACATTGTCAACCAACGACTCGGATAAAACCCTCTGGAGAAATCACCCGCGTGTTAACCAAACACTTGAATCTTCATTGAGAAGCAAAGAGAATATTACATCACACGTTAACTTTTCCATAACGGCAGGAATAAAGAAGATGGAGAGCGGCAGTTCAAGGCTATAGCAGGGGAGGATGAGGAGGTTGGGTTGATGGCTGTTTCCTCCCGTCCTGGTTGCCTAATGCCTATCTGTTGTTGTTATGTTCCCAGCAGGACGTTTTATCTCAAGTATCTGGGAGCTAAAGTGAATTACTGTAGCTCGTATCTCCAGTGGGGCAGATAAGCAGCTCCCGCTGCCTCTTTCAGGACAATCAGATTTGCATCAAGGTCTCTGGGCATTTTTATTGACCACTAGAAAGGCCCCCAATGGACTCAATATGACGCTTGCAGCTAGCTGGATGTCCGTTATTAAGGTGTGTGTGTGTGCGCGCGTGTGTGTGCGCGACTGCGCGCGCGTGTGTGTGTGTGTGTGCATGGTATATATCGTCTCTGTCGGGTGGAAACCTCATATGTCCAAAACTGTTGCTTTTCAGGATTCAAATTAAAAAACGGCAATAGTAGCAGATCTACAAGCTCAAAACGCGTTGCTTCGCACCTCGTTTCGAGCTTGTAGATCTGCTACTTTTGATGCTTTTGTGTGACACTTTAAGTATGATCAAGTAGGGCATTCATTTACGAAAAAACACAAACATTTAAAACATGGAGATAAGAGGTTTCTGCCCGACAGCAACAAGATATTTTACATTGTACGTACAGAGAGAGAGAGAGAGAAGCATGTCAATGTGTGTGTGAGTGTGCGTGCTCACATTTAAATCCTGACCTGCCCAGGCGCTTGTGAAGTTACAGTTCATATCAGCACATTTTATTAGTACACAAACACACGCACACGCGCACCATTATACGCGATGATCGGCCTTGTGATTTCCCACAAGAGGCGAGCAAAACGTTAAATTGCAGGGGAGCGAATGCGAGGCATCCTTGAGCGTACGGCCCAGGAGATGTCGTGCCTCATCGTTTGATTATACACTCTCACTTCAGCGTCCTTGGCCCGTCGCGTTCGCTGCGCTATGCGCGGTACGCAGGCTGAACCATCAAGGCACCGGATGGCTCCGTTTTTTTTTTTAACGATGGGAGTTATAGCTGCAAAGTGAGACGGAGAGAGACAATGCTGTCTGTGCTTAATGGCTCACAGGCACGGGAAGATGTCTTACTCAGTGCTTACTGAGATATCTTTAACCAGCGTTGCCAAGTCTGCTTATTAAAGGAGAATTCCAGTCATTTTACATGTTTGCTTTGACGTGTCGCTTATCACTCACCAACATACAAAGGGCCGTTGAATTTTTTCATAGAAGCCCCTGTTGTCCATTGTGGAGACCCCTTCCACACGCCTGTTTTAGCAGCTCCAAAGTTCGTTTTTTTCCCACTAATCCTCATTATGCAGTGTACTGACACTCAAATATGCACTGAATGTCCCTTATGAGCTGCCGTTCAACTGCTAAAATATTTTTTGTTTATCCGCATTACTCCATTATGCCAGTGGAAGGGGTCTCCACAATGGACAACAGGGGCTTCTCTGGAAAAATTCAACGGCCCTTTGTATGTTGGTGAGTGATTAGCGACACATCAAAGCAAACATGTAAAATGACTGGAATTCTCCTTTAAGCGAGAGAAAGCACTGGAATATGTATTTTTGAATCTCACGAATCACTTGTTTGTTAGGTTTACTGAGAAACCAATCCCTTGTCCCTCCTTGATGTGTGTTGATGATTATGTCTATGGTTTTGAATTGTCAAGAAACATGTTGTACTTTGTAGTACTCAATACAAAAACAATTATAATAAAATGAATAGAAAAAAAGGGTTTACTAACCTTTAAGGCACTTAATAGGCCCTGAAGTGGCGTGCATTTATGGAGTTGGCTCTGTGCGATCATCCTACAAACTGTATTTGACATAGTATTTGTCCTTTTCTGTTATTCCCTATGAATGATATTATGGAGTCTTCATTGTTAGCTTTCAAGGTGATGATAGTTGGCACCTGTATTCATTTGGACTTGATTGCATCATACGCTATTTATACCTCACTTCCTGTTGTCTTGAAACGTGTCCCTCGCTGTCCGTGGAGGGGTAAATAAAACAATGTGAAAAGAACATTTATTGTGTGCTGTATCAGTTTCATGCTTATAAGCAACTTAGGACTTGTTTTCCTGTAAAGTCGCTTGTAAATAGGGGGGGGGGGGAGGGGGTTGGGCTTGTTTCTAAAGTGTAGTTGCTTATTTGGGCTCACTTTAACACAATAAACATCAGCTATTTTATTTAAAACAAATTCTTGAAAACAAATTTAAAAACTTGCATGGGGGGGGGGGTGTCTTGCTCAAAGTGTCCTTGAGCAAGACACTGGACCCCTAACTGCTCGTGCTGAGCAGGTTGGTGCCTTGCATGGTTTCCTTCGCAGTCGGTGTGTGAATGTAATGCACGTTGTAAAGCGGGTTGGATAAAGGCACTACATTATATAAATGCACCATTTACCATTTACATGAGACAATAAGACCGACCTGACCTAGTCGCTTCTTTTGGACTTGTTTTCATAGACTCGGTTGCTTGTTTTTCTCACAAAATAGGGCTACTCTGACCCTAACCTCTTAAGCCCGATTCGTACTTAGTCACACAGCGGCGCCGTGCGCCAAAAATAGCTCACACAAGCTTGTAGGGGTGTAGGGAAAAAAAATATTTCATGTAAAAAACGCGATACTTATTATCAAAGATTCAGAATCGATTCAGGATTTCAAAAATTCTATTTAAAAGAAAATATATATATTTAGTACTTCTTACTGTATGGTGTATGTGATATGAAATGTGAGCTTACCATAATCACAGTAATCATTATGTCGTTATGTCATTATGTCATGTCATTATGTCATGGGGGTTTAGGGGAAAAACTAAACCAACTGCAGCCACTTTCAGTTCAACGCAGCTGTGTGTGTGCGTGCGTCCAGCTGACGCTCGTTAATGCTACTTGCGTCAAGGCAATTGTGTTGTTTTTCTGCATCAAATAGAACTACACCTAATCTAAGATGCCATCAAAGCCAAGAATATTTACAAGCGACGGAGCATGAATTAGGCATTAGGCTACTGATATAATACCTTAACTGCTGACTGAGATGTCTTATTACTGAGTGCATCCTGTGCTGCACGAGTGGAGCCTTCAGCCTAATTCATATCGTCTCTGTCGGGTGGAAACCTCATATGTCAAAAACTGTTCACTTTTCAGGATACAAATTCAAAAACGGCAAATGTAGCAGATCGACGAGCTTGTAGATCTGCTACTTTTGATGCTTTGGTGTAACGCTGTAGGATGATCAAGAAGGCGTTAATTTACGGAAAAACGCGAAAAGTCAGAATATGGAGATGCGAGGTTTCTGCCCGACAGCAACGAAATACTTTGAGTTACGGCGTGAGTCGCTCGCCGACAGGAGCAGCCCTTCAAACTAACAAAACGTCAGGCATTGTGCGATGGAGTACAGTACAGATAAAGCTTTAGTACGGTATATGTCGAAATGTCCTCGGGTTGCAAAATGCTGCCCCGGCCAATTAGACCCAGTTTTAAAGCAGTTTGATTTCCGCCCACCCCCACCCCCCCCAAAAAAAACTCCCTCTGTCTCTAGACCCATTAAGACCGGGAACGCATCTCTGTCATTTTAAGATTTCTTTGGCTATTTAAAAAAAAAATCTTTTTGCAAATATTTGAATATATATATTTTTTAAAGTGAAAATTTTTAACTCACATCTTTGCTTCTGGGTTTCCCTGGAACTAAATATTTTGAGATGGGGGTCCGCGGCCAAATACATATAATTTTGGGGGTCCTTGACATGAAAAAGTTTGAGAACCACTGATATAGAAACACACGTTTTAAAGAAAACTGTTAGGATTTAGAAGTCATTTGTAGAATCCCCAGAAGCACAAAGATTTGAGTTACAAATGTTCGCTTTAAAAATATATATATTCAAAGATTTGCACAATATTTTCACGATTCTTCAAAAATAGCAGATCTACAAGATCATAGTGCCGCGCTATGAGCTTGTAGATCTGCTATTTTTTAATAGCCAAATAAATCTTAAAATGACACAGATGCGTTCCCGGTCTTAATGGGTTAAAAAGGGGCGAAGAAGGTTTAACAGGGGGGGGGGGGGGGGGGTGTTCCTCTGCTCTGCAAGATTATTATTATTATTAATATTTTCTTTCGGTCAGAAGGAACGAATGAAGGACGGACGGACGGACGGACGGACGGACGGACGGACGGACGGACGGACGGACGTGAAGTTTTCTTGTGTAGTCCTCTTCCTCCTCCTCTTCCTCCTCTTCCTCCTCTTCCTCCTCCTCCTCCTTCCTCCTCGAAGTCAAATTAGTTTGTGAAAATCTGCCAGTCTGTCGCTAAGAAGTGTCAGCTGCTGCTTAGCGACAGCTAGAAGATCATTGAGCCGGAGGGCCCTGTCACACACACACACACACACACACACACACACACACACACACACACACACACACACACACGCACACGCACACGCACACGCACACACACACTGACAGATTCCTTCTAAGTATGTCTCACAGAAACATGCGCACGCACGCACGCACACGCACACACACACACACACACACACACGCACACACACACACAAACGCAATCAAACTGACACTCACATGTGCATACTTAAGCACATGAGTGTATGTCATACATTCACACATACATAATCGTTACTTTTTACTTTTTATATGGTTCAAATTCAAAAGTAGCAGATCGGCAAGCCCGAAACGCTTCGCTTCGCACCACGCTTCGAGCTTGTAGATCTTCTACTTTTGATGCTTTTGAGTGGCACTGTAGTATGATCAAGTGGGGCGTCAGTGGTGGAAAGTAACTAAGTACATTTACTTAAGTACTGTACTTAAGTACAATTTTGAGGTATTTGTACTTTACTTGAGTATTTCCAATTTCCAATACTTTTACTTCTACTCCACTACATCTCAGAGGCAAATATTATACTTTTACTCCACTACAATTATTTGAAAACTTTAGTTGGTTGTTACTTTTCAGATATAAATTATGATATCATGAAACATACATTAACCACTTTATCCCTATTTTATACATGGGCTATTTGAAAATAGCCGATCTAGATGCGACGCGTTGTGAGCTTGTAGATCTACTATTTTCAAACATTTCAGTACTTTTACTTTTTGTACTTTAAGTACATTTTGATGCCATTACTTTTGTACTTTTACTCAAGTACATTTTTAATTCTGGACTTTTACTTGTAACAGAGTATTTCTATACTGCAGTATTGGTACTTTTACTTAAGTAAAGAACTTGAGTACTGGAACTTGAGATACAAGGTGTCTGCCTGACAGCGACGATATGCAATTATGCATGCATGCACAGACGCGTGCGCACACACACACACACACACACACACACACACACACACACACACACACACACACACACACACACACACACACACACACACACACACACACACACACACACACACACACACACACACAGTCAGCTGTGCACCTAAACATCAGTGGCGGGGGGGGGGGGGGGGGGTGATGTTTCACCTGAGGGTGAGCTGTGAGCCATGGCAATCTGCTCCCTGTCACTCCCCATCACTCCTCACTCCTCATTCCCCTCCATTACATCCAGTGCTTCTCAAACTTTCTTCATGTCAAGGACCCCCACGTTTTGATATGTATTTGGCCCGCGGACCCCCATCTGAATGGGTGTTGTGGCAGGGACCCCCTGAAGAGAAGATTTGTGTCAAAAAGAAAATATTCTAAATGATTCCAAACATTTTTGATATTTTTCAGATGTTTAAAAACGTGCCGCGCTGCGAGCTTGTACATCAGCTATTTTTTGAATAGTCAAAGTATAAAATATGGTTAAAATTATTGTGATGCTGTATCAACACATTTTGCTGGCCCAGGGGGTCCCCGGACCCCACTTTGAGAACCACTGTGTTACTCCACTGCTTCTCTTATCTGTTTCACGTCCAATTTAATTAAATGCGTTTGGCCGCTGACCCCCCCATCAGAAAGGATGTTTTGCCAGGGTCTGCCATTCAAGATTTAATGTTAAAAATGACGAGTGTTAGTTCAAGCACCCATAAGAGTACAGGAGTCCTGAGGACACTCGTTCATCCCCTGGGTCGTAGAAGTAATTTCTCTGTGGAGAATAACATTGGGTCATCTTAGAATCGTCTCAAATACGAATTGTGGTCCAAAAATAAACAAACTGTCCCGGCGATATTGTCAGGGAGGAGGTTCTGTATCGTTTATGATAGTCAGTCACTCATATTTGATACAGTCCGTTTCTGTCGAAAATGTAATTCATTCGGCGGAAGTAACATTAGCGTTTTCTCACCGTCAGTTGCTGCTTCATATCCATAAGAGTCTATTTATTTTTGGAACGCAGTTCTTATTTGACACGTCTATGGGAATTCAGAATGGGGGGGAAAAAAAACACGACCCAGGTAGGATGCGTAACTTACGCCAGACTTCGGTGCTCTATTGGTGCCAGAAAGTGTCCTTGTGAGTGGGGTGGGGGGGGGGGATACCTAAAGAATACACGTGGGGGGGGGATAACTGAGAAATACAAATACAATAAAAAATACTAACTTTTTCAATATGACAGTAGGTATTAATAACAAAACAAAATGTACCATTCTTCTGACACATCCACATTTAAGACCTGGAATGCATCTGTGTCACTTTAGATTTCTTTGGCTATTAATTTTTTTTTGAAAAATCTTGAATTTTTTTTTTTTTTTCAAAAAAAAATTTGGATTACAAAAATAATAATAATAATTTAAGAATCGCCTCATGTCTTAATGGGTTAACTCTCTTCAAAGGTCCTTTGAAGTCTTTTAAACCATTAAGACCTGGAAAGCCTACGTTGTTATACCTTTTTCTTTTTTTGCACAGTACTTGAGTAAATGTACTTAGTTACTTTACACCACTGCTAGTGACATGTTTGTAGTGGGTCATGTACTGTACTGTGTGGCTGTGGGAACTGAACTTAGTAAAAAACATCATTGTATGTTCCTGTTCTGCTGACTCTGCTTTTTATCACTCAGCTTAATCTCTCAAAAGGCTCAAAGTGTACCTTTTTATTGTCGGATCACAAGTTCACTCAGTAAACAATATAAAGGAGTGGGTGTAATGATTTTTATATGAGGTGCCTTTAACCCATTTAG
Organism: Gymnoscopelus braueri; assembly: GCF_963280865.1. Classification (NCBI taxonomy): domain Eukaryota; kingdom Metazoa; phylum Chordata; class Actinopteri; order Myctophiformes; family Myctophidae; genus Gymnoscopelus; species Gymnoscopelus braueri. Next base: position 38,851,227 of record NC_137622.1, read on the forward strand.
ACCTGAGGCCGACTCTAAAAACACCTTCTAAATCCTGACCTACTGTAAGTCTTCTGAAAAACGTACATTTTCATTCAAATAAATTACAAAAAGTAATGTTGCTATATACTGTGTACAGCAACAACTACACCAAAAGGGGTTCCCGGATTGAAAGGTATAGTTACGCAGTGGTGGAAAAAGTACTCAAATTCTTTACTTAAGTAAAAGTACCAATACTGCAATACAGAAATACTCTGTTACAAGTAAAAGTCCAGAATTCAAAATTTACTTGAGTAAAAGTACAAAAGTATTGGCATCAAAATGTACTTAAAGTACCAAAAGTAAAAGTACTAAAATATTTGAAAATAGCAGATCTACAAGCTCACAACACGTCGCGATGCGACGCGTTGTGAGCTTGTAGATCGGCTATTTTCAAATAGCCTAGGTATAAAATAGGGCTAAAGTGTTTAATGTATGTTTCATGATATCATGATTTATATCTGAAAAGTAACTAGTAACAGTGGCGGAGCGTCCGGGGAGGCCAGGGAGGCGGCCGCCTCCGGGCCCGCGACCCAGGAGGGCCCGGGCCGTCAGATAATAAATCGGTAAAATCAGGCAAAAATAAGAATTAAACAACATAACCCTAACCTAACCCTACCCTAACCCTAAAACCAAAATAAAGTGACAAAAAGCCCCCCAAAAAGTGACCGAATCCGCGGAAAACCCGCAAAATATTGCGTGTGCATGCGCAGGGGGGGCCTGATCACTGCGCTGTGCCTCCCGGCCCGGCTTTCAGTTGTTCCGCCGCTGACTAGTAACTAAAGTTTTCAAATAATTGTAGTGGAGTAAAAGTACAATATTTGCCTCTGAGATGTAGTGGAGCAGAAGTAAAAGTATTGGAAATTGGAAAGAATCAAGTAAAGTACAAATACCTCAAAATTGTACTTAAGTACAGTACTCAAGTAAATGTACTTAGTTACTTTCCACCACTGTAGTTACGTATTGGTGTCTAAACGGGTTAATAATAATAATCCCCAGAAGACAATCTACAATCTATTAGGAAAAACATTACGAAAAGCCTAAGACTATGGAATAAAACCAATAAAAACGGTGGAATGGTGAGACAGGCTTTTGACTTGACCTTTGGCCGTGGTTGCGTTGTTAAACATGCAGGCCATGATGCTTCTCCCTCTTATATTGTAATCTGGAGGGGCGGAAGTTATTAATGCACAAAAACAGATGCACTTCCTTATGGACGGTGACGTTGCAATCCACTCCTTCTTGTGGATTGGCTATTTACAGTGCGCAACACTGTCATACATCAAAGTATAAATAAATAGAAGTGGAAGCACTTTCAATCTGGCATCCCTATTTTATGGCATCTCGTTATAGGTGAAATTATTATTTTTTGTATATAAAAAGCATAAAATAGTTTTTTAACGTAAAAGCTGCATTATGCAATTTTCCTGTTCTACCCCGGACTTGAACCCAGGTCTCTCGCGCAAGTTCAGAATTTTTACCACTGAGCTAATGGGGAGAAATTAAATTTTGGCCTTTGGGTCATAAGGCGATTGTGTCAAAGGTCGCGTACAACCAGACACAGGATCTAAATGTCTCACTCGAAGAGCAGGGAGACCAAATACAACCACCCCATTTGTATAGACGAATCCACAGACGCGCTGCCTGTAGCTGCCTGTAGGCGGCCATTGCTGCGGTGTCGCGTCCGCGGAGCGTTGACACCGCAGCAATGGCTGCGCACAGGGCAGCGCTCCGTGGATTCGTGTATATGCGGAGGCTTGAGGTGGCATACAATGATGCCCTGAGGATACTTAAGGTCCCTAGATGGCATAGTGCCAGTCACTTGTTTGTAAACGTGTGGAATCCATACATGTTGAGGCTCTCTTTAAGACACTCCATGTATGGATTCATGACTCTCCTGGATGAGTCCCGGAACAGTGTTATTGAGGATATAGTCAATCCTGGGAAGAGCTGTCTCCGGTACTCGTCCAGCCTGCGAAAACACTGGAGAGTCAGCCTCTATTTATGATTTTATGTTTTGTTGTTTTGTATTGTTGTTTATTGTGTGATTTTTTTTAAATGTACTCTATGGACCCCCTGTGTGTGTGGAATAAAGTTTGAATTGAAATTGAATATAAGTTATATTGTGCCAGACCTGTGCCTGTTGGGTACCGGCCTAGTCGCGAATGATTCAAGTCGGGAACGATGCAAATAGAGAATGTTGTTATGCATTATACCCGTTGTAACCGTCTGTCTTTGTCACTTTTGTGCCCATATATGGAGATCTCCGTATCTGTCTGCCCTTGTCCCTTTTATGCCCATTTATAGAGATCCCTGATGTTTTCAGTATTATGCCCATCATATAGGGGGGTCGGCGGTTCTGGAAAGTCCTTGTGCAGTAAATGTCTGTGGAGAATGTGTGGAGACTGTCTGAAGAGTGCAAACTGACTGTAGAAAGTGGACTGACTAACTCATCAAATGGCAGATGTGGGGAATTGGACATGTGCGGGGAATTTGTCAAATCAAGCTTAGGTTGGGGTTGCCATGGCAATCAATTGGCTCATTTGGGCCCACGGGCCACGGCCAGAGCCTTTTTTCAGCGGTTGTGGACAACCGCCTATATACGACCGACTCGTCTCAACGGTTTTCTAGATACGTGGTTGTACATACAGAGATTCTGTGCCTTTATTGTAAGATTTACACTCTATCATACAGATATGGACAAAAGAACATTTTATTCACACAAAAAAAAGTTACGTAACTTTTAGGTTAGGGTCTCCAAATGCCCTACAATGTGTGAAACAGTGGGAGAGATAACAAAGACGATAAATAAACACCTGTCTTGTTGTGTTGCTCTCCCTGACTGCCAGTGTGTGTTTGCTTGTTGACCAGTCAGTCAGCCAGTCAGCCAGTCAGTCAGTCAGCCAGTCAGTCAGCTAGCCAGTCAGTCAGTCAGCCAGTCAGTCAGTCAGTCAGCCAGCCAGTCAGTCAGTCTAATTGCTCTAGGTGATAAGACCTGTCATTGGTCCTTTGTGCGGCGCCACAGGCCGCCCGTGTGTCGCTACTGTGGCTAATTTGACCTGGCGTGTGTTGTAGCCCAACACGCTGGTCAATATTAGCTCTGCAGGCAACGGGCCTCCAAAGGACATGTTTGTTTACCTTGCACACGCACGCACACCACACACACACACACACACACACACAGACACACACACACACACACACAGACACACACACACACACACACACACACACACACACACACACACACACACACACACACACACACACACACACACACACACACACACACACACACACACACACACACACACACACACACATGCTCAGAGCTGTGATGGCAGTGATAGTAGGTATGGAACAGTCACTCAGCATCGGGCCAGCCAGGCACATGCACTAAGCCAACAATAAAACACAGTACAGCAGATGGTAGATAAAGGTAACGTTTGTTTTTCTGCTGTGTGTGTGTGTGTGTGTGTGTGTGTGTGTGTGTGTGTGTGTGTGTGTGTGGGGGTGGGGGGGGGGGGTTATGACTTATGACTCCATGCTACATGATTATCACCATATAGGCAACTTGACCGTACATCCTACTAGTAGCCCCTTCAGCTCATGTTCTTTTGCGTGTGTGTGTGTGTGTGTGTGTGTGTGTGTGTGTGTGTGTGTGTGTGTTTGTAAGTATCATATAATCTTAGGGTCATTGCCATGGTCCTCACAAGAGAAATTGTTGTTTTATCGTTAAAAGATATTTGGTTTACAATTAGGAAAAGATTCAGGTTGGGGGTAGGATTAGGATTTTTGTTAGGATTACATTTAATAATAATAATAATAATAATAATAGTAATACCTGAAATGTATGTAGCACTTTTCTAAGTATACTCAAAGTCGCTTGACATTTAGAAGTTTGGTTTAGTTTAAGGTTGGAGTTATGCAACATTTATACTTAGTTGCGCGCCATGTTTCACACACTGGGAAAAATTGCCAATCAAGCTTGTAAATCTGCTATTTCTGGTCCATTCTGTCAGAAGTTTCTGCACAATTTTTTTTAATGCCGTCCTATAAACTTTTGATATCGTCACAACAAGTATAGTAATACAAACTTGTGTGTGCACGCCCGTGTGCGTGTGTAGCCTAATAAATGCATAAATGTAGGTCTTTGCCTTTTCTCCGACAGTTTCTGTACAAACTTGTTTGTCAGGCAGGCAGACAGGTAGGTACTGACTGTGCTCGTTTAAATAAAAGTGTAAATCCCATATGAAGGTTGATGCGGAGGGGAGGGAGCAGCCAGTTTGTCACTTCAGATCCTGTGTTTGTTTAGTCTCTGTGCGGCAGGCAGGCAGGCAGGCAGGCAGGCGGGAGCTTCAACGAGGGTGGCGAGCTGTAGCGGCTGACTGGCTTTAGATTGTTTGTCATTTGGCATTTCAAGTGGAACTAACAAGCCTATAAAGATGGTAACGAGAGAAAGACGTGGGGGGAGGAGGGAGGGAGGGAGGGAGGGGGGCTAGGAGGAGGAGGAGGGGGAGTGCCAAGCAGACAGAGGGATGGGAGGGAGAGAGAGAGAGAGAGAGGGATGGAGAGAGAGAGAGAGAGAGAGAGAGAGAGAGAGGATAAGGAGAGAGACGGCGGGGGGGGGCTGAGAAGGAAGGCGGGGTGCAGGTGTGTGGCAGTGTTGCCATGTCTGCTTATTATAAGCGAGTTGTGACTTTAGGCTTGTTTTTCATGTAAAGTTGCTTGTAAATATTGGTAGTTGCGGGATGATTTATATATATTTTGCTTGTTTCTAAAGTGTTTAGTTTGGGTATTCGTGCTTGCTTCCTAATGTTGTTTAAACCAGTGGTTCTCAAACATTTTTCTCAAAATTCGTAAAATAATTCAAAACGTCTCACTTTTTTATCAAGATTCTTTTGAAAATAGCAGATCTACAAGCTCACAACGTGTTGCATGAGCTTGTAGATCGGCTATTTTCAAAGCGCCGCTGCATATAGGTTTTTAAGCGCTCATGTGGCCTATAATAGTCGCTTCTATTGGGCTTGTTTTCACTAGCCTGGCGTAGCCAGACTATATCACTGCGTGGATATGAGTCTGGTGCTTCTATGAGGAAGTTTTTTTTCCAAGGGGGCGGGATCAAAACAATGACTCTCGACGCAATTGGTTATAGACCTACAAACCATCTACCAATTACAGTCTCCCATATTCGAATACTGGGCCCTGATTGGTTAACCCCGTCTTCTGGAGCAGGAAATGGATTCTCTATGGAGCGGTGCCAGACCCAAATCGCAGAGTGCAATTTTTTTTTGCACTCGCAGATTCGTCTGGTCCCAGGCTATGTTTTCACAGACCTGGTTACTTATTTCTCTCGCAAAATCTGGCAACGCTGGTGTGTGTGTGTGTGTGTGTGTGTGTGTGTGTGTGTGTGTGTGTGTGTGTGTGTGTGTGTGTGTGTGTGTGTGTGTGTGTGTGTGTGTGTGTGTGTGTGTGTGTGTGTGTGTGTGTGTGTGTGTGTGTGTGTGTGTGTGTGTGTGTGTGTGTGTGTGTGGCAGAGAAATGGGAGACAGACAGCGCGGCAGAAAGAGGGTCGAAGAGATGGGGAGAGAGGAGAGGTCGAGAGGGAGAAAATTTGTATGAAATTGTTTGTGAAATGTGTGGTAAGAAATATCAGGTATACTTCACGCTCCCTTGGCCTCTTCGCCCCTCTTCATTCTTCTCTATTATAAGCTATATTTCTCCTTTTTATGAGGGGGGTCGCGGGTGGTCTATTAAAATAAACGCAGACGGGGTCACAGGCGGTGTCGATGGCGCTACATCACGAGACAGACATGCACTTAACGCAAGAAAAAAGGTGAATGACGCTATGGATTAGTAAACACAGAGGAAGACCTGGGTGTGGTTGCCAAAGGCGTGTTCTTTGTGTGACAAAGAAACAGTCGATTTACAAGCATTTTAGTCGACGAAATAAACACCATTATTAAGGTAACAAGTGAATATGTATCATCACACAAACTTGTCACTGTCGGCTATACTGACAGATTTGCTCATGTTTGTGGCTCACAGATAAAACGTGGAATTCACTACCACTAATTAACCCATTTAGACCCGGAAAGAACCTGTCTTTTTATATTTCTTTGGCTATTCAAAAATAGCAGATCTACAAGCTCGTAACGCGGCACCGAGTGCCGCGCTACGAGCTTGTAGATCTGCAATTTTTGAAAATTTGGGCAAATCTTTGAACACACACATATATATATATATATATATATATATATATATATATATATATATATATATATATATATATATATATATATATATATTTTTTTTTTTTTTTTGTAAAGAAAATATTTGTAACTCAAATCTTTGCTTCTGGGGATTCTACAAATGTCTTCTAAATCCTAACATTTATTTTAAAATTTTTAAACTTATGTTGCTATAATATCAGTGGTTCTCAAACTTTCTTCATGTCAAGGACCACCCAAAATGATATGTATTTGGCCGCGGACCCCCATCTCAAAATATTTTGTAGGATCCCCGGAAGCAAAGATTTGAGATTTGAGTTAAAAATGTTTGCTTTAAACAATATATATATAAGATTTGCACAAAATGTTCTACAAGCTCATAGCCTAGCACTCGGTGCCGCGCTATGAGCTTGTAGATCTGCTATTTTTGAATACCCAAAGAATTCTTAAAATGACAGAGGCTTTCCCGGTCTTAAAGGGTTAAATAGTCTCTATTCCTTCAAGTGTAACGTGAAATGAGAAGTACTTGAGATTAAACAATGTCATCACAGTCAGTGTTGACACATGTTTTAACATGACTATGTATTCATGAGACATACACTTAACGCGAAAAAGGCGAATGGATTAGTAAACCACAGAGGAAGACTTGCTAGGCCGGGTGTTGTTGCCAACGGCACTTCCTTGTGTGTGACACAGACAACAGTCGATTTACAAGGAGGCTGTTGATGTGAAACCGACAGATTATGATGAGAGAACGTTGAGGGTGTGTGGATAAAGTGGAATAATTGCATGACAAACGGAGAGAAAAGGAGTTTACAGTCATGTTCATCATTAGGCACACACCAGAAGGCCTACCAGTGAAGCGACAATAAGCTCATCAACACCAGTAGTTAGTTTCAAAACATGAAGTTAGAAATCTCGTCCTGAAGAAAGTGTGAAGCAGCAACTCAACAGATGTGAAAAACATACAGTAACGGTATGTGAACAAACAACATTGTATTCATGATTTAGTGTGGCTGCATAGTGCATATAGGCTACTATATCAGTGGTTCTCAAACAGTTCTCAGATCAGTAGTTCTCAAACATTTTCATGTCAAGGACCCCCAAAATGACATGTATTTGGCCTGAATTTCTTTGTGTGCCATGGACACCCAGAAGAGAAGATTAATGTTAAAACATTTTTAAAAAAATGTCTAAATCTTCCAAACATTTTTGAGATTTTTCAAAGATTTTCAAAAATAGCAGATGTTCAAGCGCTATTTTTGAATAGCCAACATATAAATGGATGAAGTGGTTAACATTATTGTGATGCTAAGTTAACACATTTTGCTGGGGACCCCCTGTAACACCCCCCCCCGCGAGGACCCCTGGGGGACCCCGAACCCCACATTAAGAACCAGATGCTGTAAATGACAGACAGACAGACAGACAGACAGACAGACAGACAGACAGACAGACAGACAGACCTTTATTTGATGCCACAATGATAAGTCAGTCGCCATGGCATTCATATAAAAAAACAAATGAAACAGATAAGAACACAGTAGATAAGAGAGATAAGGGACTCAAAAACAAGAGTCACATATCGGTCATTTAGTCTGCGGAAAATGAGTCATTTACAAAGAGTCACATTTTGATTGATTTGAATACTTTTTTAAACAGAACTGTAAACGGCACGAGGTGCAGTCAGTCTATTAGGGCTAAAAGGATGACACAAAAAAAGACCTGGAGACTTGTTTCCATTGTGGTGTCTGTCCTATGTATTAAATTCATCAACATAGCATTAAAAAAAAATTACACGATAATATATGTCATCAACAAATAACAAACAAATGTACAAATGAGAAAAAGGAAAAGTGCCGGCAGTGAATGAATGAATGAGTGCATTTACATCTACCTTCCCTTGTGGTCTCCTGACAGAAGATCTTTTTTCAGCCCAGTTTAACCCATTAAGACCTGAAGTCTCCTAAATCTCAACAGTATTCTGAAAAATGTATGTTTCTATATCAGTGGTGCTCAATCTTTTTCATGTCAAGGACCCCCAAAATGTATGTAATGTATTTGGCCGCGGACCCCCATCAAAATATTTTGTTCCAGGGACCCCCCAGAAGCAAAGATTTGAGTTAAAAATTGTCGCTTTAGAAATATATATATTCAAAGATTTGCACACATTTTCACGATTTTTCAAAAATAGCAGATCTACAAGCTCATAGCGCGGCACTCGGTGCCGCGCTATGAGCTTGTATATCTGCTATTTTTGAATAGCCCAAAGTGTAAAATAATGTTTTTTTAGCTCAAATCTACAAATGACACAGTTCCAGGTCTTAAAGGAGAATTCCGGACAAATTAAGTGTTATCTGTGATGTCTCGTTACTCACCTACCGACGTAAAAAGTGGCGTTCTTTTTTTCCATAGATTCCCCTGTCGTCATTTTTTAAACCCCCTCCGTTGTCATAATGGGAGCGCGTGGGTTAGGGAAATTCGTCTATTATAACCGATGCAAAGTTATTTTTTTCTCTCCTACTATTCATTGTAGAGTCTCATGATAGTCAAACATGCGCTGAAACCTCCTGCGAGGCTACCGTTAATGGCGAACGATTTAACACTGGATGCTTGTTTCTTTCCAGAACCTGGCAACTCGTGTTGCCAGGTTCTGGAAACAAGCAACCAGTGTTAAATCGTTCGCCATATAATAGACGAATATATATATAGACATATAATAGACGAATTTCCCTAACCCACGCGCTCCCATTATGACAACGGAGGGGGTTTAAAAAATGACGACAGGGTAATCTATGGAAAAAAAGAACGCCACTTTTTACGTCTGTAGGTGAGTAACGAGACATCACAGATAACACTTAATTTGTCCGGAATTCTCCTTTAATGGTTTAAAAAGAAACCAGTGTTTCACATCCTTTAATCATAATGAATGGTGTCAGGGCATTCCACATTTTGGTGGCAGAGTAGTAGAATGAGAATCTTCCCATGTTAGTTCTATATTTGGGTAGTACCAGATCAGATCGTTAGCCATGTTTCTTAGATGAAGAAAGGCTGTTCTTGTGACCGTGTTAAAATGGGAATTAAAACCTAGGCCAGAGTCTAAGATCACACCCAGGTCTGTGACCTCTGTTTTGACCTGTCTAGCCAGGGATCCAAGCATTGACTGTAATTAGTCTCTCTCTGATTTGGGGCCAGTGAGGAGAATCTTAAGTTTTTCCCTTGTTAAGTTTTTAAAAGGTTTTTACACATCCAAAGATGTCATTAAGGAAAGAAGTGAGATCACTCAGGGCATTGGGGTCGTGTGGTGAGACGGATATGTGCAGCTGGGTATCATCTGAGTAGCAGTGGTAGTTGACATTATGGCGTCTAATGATGTGACCAAGTGGCAACGTATATAATGAGAAGGGGATGGGTCCTAGAATGCTTCCTTGGGGAATCCCATACTCTGTCTCAACTGGCTCTGATGCAAGATGACCTAGGGAGACAGAGGACTGTCGTTCAACTAGATATGATCAGAACCAGTTTAGGACTCTACCTAAGAAAGACCTACCTATTTCTCAAGTCTGTCAATTAAATTACAGTGATCAATAGTGTCGAATGCAGCACTCAAATCTAAAAGCATGAGGATAGACACTTAATTTTTTTATCACTTGCTGATCTGAGGTCACTGACTACTTTTAATAGTGCTGTCTCAGTACTATGCTGGGATCGGAAACCAGATTGAAATTTGTCTAGAATGCTGTTATTGTTTTGGTTTTTTTGTAACATACAATACATACACTATCACACACATTCATACACATGTACCCTTGCACTATTATTATAATAATAATGATGAATAAATTAAATAAATAAATCACATTGTTTACACTTTCTTTACCAAATGAAATATAGTTTTCAGTTATTGTTTAAGACGTTGATTAAAAAACGTCTTCTCAAGGTGTTTACTGAGGAAGGGGAGGTTGGATATGGGTCTATAGTTGTGTAAATCAGTGCTGTCCAGATTGGGCTTCTGAAGCAGAGGTTTTACCAGGGCCATTGTATTATTAATTATTAAGAGTTTGCAAAAAGTACAGAGGTACAGTTATACAATAATGCTAAAAATGATAACGCAAAAAAAGCCCTGAGGGCTTGTTTCCATTGTGGTCCCATGTATTCAATTCATCAAGACATATAAAGGCATACAATACTATACAAGACATCATCAATACTAGAGCAGTAAAAGTATACTTACAGAAAAACAGTACGGGGGTAATTCCTTTTGGCAAGCTAGAAGACCTGTCTAGTAGGTCCAGTTGCAAATTGCTGACCGGTGCTCTTTTATGGTGGTTTTGAAGGAGGGTAGGGAGTCAGTAAGGGTTGCTAAGGCCTACATGGGATGTAGCAGTGATTACAACCTGAGAAAAAAATGTATCTTTTTTTCACCCCTTTTCATATCAAGTTCCATTATTTATGCAGCATTTGAGCCACGGACCACCGTTTGATGAGATTTTGCCGCTCAGACTTAGAATATTTTGTTGTCGTTAGATGAGATTTTGTCCACAATTCCATCCCGTATACTGTATAAGGAGGAGAGATGACAGGCAAACGTTGATCAAAATAACAATTCCTTAATTAAGTAATGCAGATATTTTACGCTCTCATGAGTTAAAGATCTATAAGGGTCCATTTGGTTACCAACTCTCCATCATTTGGCTGGGGACCACCTGGAACCCCCTCAACTTCAAGGACCACTGGTGGTCCCCGGACCACTGGTTGAGAACCACTGCTCTACACAACAGACCACAACACTTCTTAGTGAAATTAATTTCAACTCTTTATTAAATTCACTGAGGAGATAACTCATTCAGAGTCTATTTTTAAGGGGGGCCCGTAGAGCATATATAATATTGTTGACTTATCAACTTATCACCGAATCAACTCTCAAATAACTGTAGGCTATGTTTGAAACTCAATAGATAGGCTGAGTTGTCTTTTTCTTGCCTCGCTGTAAGTACAGACTTTCCTCTTTGATGTCTGGATTTTGTGCTGGTGTCACTAAATTGCATTATGCTATTCGTAACCGGAATGCTCGCCCCAAAACACACTCGCCCCCATTCTTAGTGTAAGTAGTAGTTGGGGCGAAAAGTAGTTGGGCGAAAAAAGTGGTTAAATGTCTGAAAATACACATTAACATGAATCCAACATATTAATAGAAAAGATGATGTGCAAAAGACAAACAAACAAAAAAAAGATTTACACAACACTAAATAGTCAGTGCTGTCAAACAAGTCTGTGAAGTCTATGAAAAGCTTAATCTGCAACACAATGTTATACAATATGTAGTGGGGGTCCTTCTCTCTCTCTCTCAGTTAAGGGGTCCTTGGCCTGAAAAACGTTGAAGACCCCTGAGCTACAGTACTTGTGACCAGAAACCAACAAAATCATGTCTTCAGTGCCTTGGCTGTCTCTGCTGTGCTCTAGCCCAGTGTATATCAACCCTGGCAAACGTCCCAATTTTGGGCCAGGGCTACTGCTGAGGTGTGCCGCGCCGTTTGAAGAAGGTTTGAAAAAATATCATTAAAAAAACAAAAAAAAAACAATAATAATAATCAGGCGTGCAAACAGCCCCGAGGTGAAAAGGGTGACAACATGCTGTTTTTTTTCGGGTCAGGTGTCACTATTGCCCTATTTGGATTCCAAACGGCTAGTGGAAGCTGAAAAGCTACAAGTTTGCATGTCTGAATAATGCAAAAACAGAAATATTTGTTTGCATTTGCTTTTTTTCTCCCCCAAATGATTTCATAATAAAAAAGTGCGTATCGTATCGAAGTTGTGTGCCCAATATCGTATCGTATTGTTTCATGAAACAACCCCTAGTGTGTGTGTGTGTATATATATATACATATAATTATATATATATATATACCGTATATCTAGGTGTGCCCTGGGATCTTTTGGCTATGCCAGGTGTGCCTTGGCACAAAAAAGGTTGATATACACTGCTCTAGCCCACCCATACGCCACCATACCCAGCTGTAGAAAAGCAGACACCCACCTGAGACACCAGGTCACCAGGCAGAGGTACAGTAAGGTCAACTTTATTGTCCATTAGGGAAATTTGGCTTGGGCTTCCCTCGAACAGCCGTTCTCAGACTTTTCAGGCCGCGACCCCCCAAAATAATCATGTTTGAACTGGGGACCCCCCCCCACCCTAACAAGCACTTGGAATTGTAGTAGTTGAGGCATTAACTTTAGTTTGACTCATTCCACAGATAAATATTGTGAAAATAGCAGATAGCATGTAGATCGGCTATTTTCACAATTAGTGCCTCTTTCTTAGGTAATATTTGACGAAATGTTATAGTATAGTTTTGACGCAGTAACAGTCTTATTTTCATTACACTTATACTGTATGTTAGTTTGTTTACTGTGTTGTGTGAGAAAACAATGCTGCACATTAAGCAAATCATCTGCGGACCCTCCCAAAAATCATTTTGGGACCCACAGGGTATGGCGATTATGGAAAAGGAAAAGTATGGAATTTTATTTGAGTAATTTCCAGGTCTGGATAAGTATGGAAAAAAGAAAAGAGTATGGGAAAACATGTATGCTTCCAGACTATAGCCCCTGTTTCTAAAATGTAACATTTAGAATTTCTCAAAATAAATTGATCTTACAAGCTGTGTTTTTCCTGATGTTGCAGAATAATTGCATATTTATAAATAAAAAAAATTCAAAACTTTTTTGAATATTCATGCAGCCACAATAATTATATGAAAAGTAAACAGGCTATCTTTTCTGAATATGGAAACCTGGCCTTGGATCAAGACTGTCATTATACTGTATTTATTTGATCGATTCTGACATGACAGCCAAATAGTGTTTGGAGTTCCATGTTTATGGCCCGTACATCTCCATAAATGTACAAATGCATGGAGATGTACGGACCTTGAACCTGGAACTCCATACTATTTGGGGAAGTGTCCATGGCTGTCATAGATACACAAATGTCAAAATTGATCAAATAAATCTATGGACCCAAAAAGCTCTGGCTCCGCAGAGCTTTTTCCCCAATACATTTTTGGTTCTTATTTATAAAAGAGACCAAAAATATGAAGGGGACAATAATGTATATTTGTATATTTGTACAAATATACTTTGTATATTTGTATATTTGTATATTTGTATTCAATAGGTCATGGGACAATAATAAGTGCATGTAGCATGTAGCACTGCACCGGTTTGTGCTCTCTTTGGGCAACAATGTTTGACAGTGGAAACTCGTAAAACTTGTGACTTTATTTATTGTAATTTATTAAACTGTGCTTAGAAGTATGATTGACCTAATCTAACAGCCAATAAAGAAAAGTCCATAGACTTTAGTTCTCCTTTCTAGGTTACTGGTGATTTGTACATGAACATCCGTTCTGTTACTGTAGGGGTTGAAGGTATACAGTTACTTAAAATGTACATGATAAAATCTCACATTGCTCTGTTTTAGCATTACCTGGGTTTAGTGTTAACCACTTTCAATGTGGCGTCCCTATTTTGGGCATGTCATTATAGGCAAACATTTTCAACAATTTTCAAAGAATTCCTCATTTCTTCTCAAAAATAGCCATACAACGAAGTACTAATTTATAAAGCAGTGCTTAATTGATTTGTATGAGCCTATTGTACCTATAGCTACAATCTTGCAATTATTTGGCAACATAATAGTAGGCTATACAGTACATAGTCAGAATGTAACATACAGTACAGTTGGATTTTAAAACAATGTATTTACATAATGAGCATCTATATGTAGCTACTAGCTATCAATACTTGTGTGTCAAATATGGTCTGAAGAATCGACAGAGAATTCTGGAAATTTGAGCCTGGAAAAGTGTGGAATTTTTAACCCATTAAGACCTGTGTCACTTTAGATTTCTTTGGCTATTCAAAAATAACAGATATACAAGCTCATAGCACGGCACCGAGTGCCGCGCTATGAACTTGTAGATCTGCTATTTTTGAAAAATCTTGATTTTTTTTTATTTAAAAAAAAAAATTGGATTTAGATTTTTTTTTGAGAATCGCCTCAGGTCTTAATGGGTTAAATGGAAAATGTGTAGGAACCCTAGGAAACCCTGTATGTACCATTCTGTGTACGGTTTGCAACTGGAACGGCAGCAGTGGGCTTCACACTGCTTCGGTGCGGCACCTCACTCGGCTAACACCTCGCTTGGGGGGATGCATGCGACCGACGTATCGTTGGTTGGTTTGCAGACACATATACCGCAGGTAACGTTTGTGGTCCGGTGTATTCAATTCATCAACATAGCATTAAAAAAATAACACAATAATACATGTTATCAGAAAATACAAACGCTACATGTACAAAGGAGAAAAGGGAAAAACCGACGGCAGTGAATGACTCCTCCTTTTGATGGGAATTAACGTTTACCTCCCCTTGTGGTCTCTTGATGGGTGTTTTTTTCAGGCCATTTTTGAAAGAAACCAGTGGTTTACATCCTTTAAGAACTGGAACGCATCTGTGTCACTTTTTGATTTGAGCTAAAAAGCATTATTTTACACTTTGGCTATTCAAAAATAGCAGATATACAAGCTCATAGCGCCGCACCGAGTGCCGCGCTATGAGCTTGTAGATCTGCTATTTTTGAAAAATCGTGAAAATATGTGCAAATCTTTGAACATATATTTTTTCAAGCAAACATTTGTAACTCAAATCTTTGCTTCTGGGGGGGTCCCTGGAACAACATATTTTGAGATGGGGGTCGGCGGCCAAATACGTATAATTTTGGGGGTCCTTGACATGAAAAAGTTTGATCACCACTGATATAGAAACATACGTTTTTTTCAGAATACTGTTGGGATTTAGAAGACATTTGTAGAATCGGCTTCAGGTCTTAATGGGAAAATGGAGGGTGTCAGGGCATACCATATTTTGGAGGCAGAGTAGTAGAATGAGAATTTGAAACAGGAGGGTTTTTTTTTTGTCAGGGGTCACTGCTTCTTGTGAGGAGGGCATGTCTCTTTCCAAAATGTCTCATCAGCAGACAAGACTGACCTTTGTGATGGAACTGAGTCCCCCCCCCCCAACAAAAAAAAAGAGAAAATATATACAGCAGTGTAGTGGCTATTTGTCAACAACTATAAAAACTCAAAAGGCCACCGAGGCACCAGGCAGCGAATCTTACACATGTCAGGGAATGAGTCTGAATAATTGGCAAAACACAAAGATGTTATTGATCATATATAACATTAACATAACATCATTTATGTTAAACAAAATGTTATTGTAGTTTTCTTTGTTAAAAACCTTAAAAAAAAAAAATGATACAAGCCGGAACACAATCGATTAATTGATCGTTAAAATAAATATCCTCTGAAAACATACGGCCGTGTTAAGTGGACAGATGGGTGGGCCGTGAACCATTTTGAGATGCTCAAGTGTAGCCTGGTTCCAGACGAATCTGCCTTTGCAAAATTGCATTGCACTTTAGCCCTCGGCAGATTAGGTCTGGCCCCCCTCAATAGAGATTTAATTTCTCTCCCTCCGAAGTCGTGAGGGACCAATCAGGGCCCAGTATCCAAATGTGGGTGGGCTTATCACCTTATTTGGAGCAATGACGTGCAATGCAGGAGACTCATTTTCAGTTTTTCACAACAAAGATGGACGCCTCCACAGCATCGGTAGTAAACACGTTAGAAAATATTTCTTTTCTAAAAGACGAACAAACAATTGCCCTTAAAGCTTTTGTTGGAAAGAAAGATGTGTTAATAATAGTTTCATCTGGTTACCAGACTAGATACGAGTGGAGCTAGCTTTCGCTGTTTACTATTTCAGCACCGGCGCTTGTGTGTGACGTAGCAGGAAGCACTGCTCTGATTGGTTTTAGGTCTAACCAACAGAGTCCGTTTGGATCTTTTTGTAACGGCCCCTTGGAAAAAAATCTATCGTTGATAGGGACCAGACTAATATCCACGCAGTGTGTCGTGTCGTGTGATATTGTCTGGCCACGCGAGGCTAGCTCAAGTGGGCCCTGATCCAGAAAAGGACGAGAACCACGTACTGCTCTAAGCTCCCTTGAGGGAGATCCAGGGGGTCCCCAGCTAAATGATGGATAGTTAGGCACCAAATGGACCCTTATGGCTCTGTAACTCAGAGAGTGTACAAATGGAACCAAACGGACCCTAACGGGTCCGTTTGGTTCCATTTGTACACTCTGAGTACAGAGTACACTCTGTACACTCTGAGTTGAATTAACACAGATTTTACGATATAAATTGGGGTCCCAGAGACAGAAATGCCATTAAATGGGGGTCCGTGGCCGAATGCATGTCAAACTGGGGGTCCTTGAAATTGGAATGGTTGTGAATCACCGCTAGAGCCGTAAAAGATCTTCTCTTATGGGGGTCCCTGGCATATCTTTTCTAATGGGGGTCCGTGGGCTAATAAACGTCAATTTGGGGGTCCTTGACATGAAAGAGTTTGAGAACCACTGCTCTAAGGTGTCTGAGCACAACTTATGTTTAATACATTTTAGCAAACATTTAAAAAGATGCAGGTGAATGATTTGTGCCAGATAATTGCTCTGTTAATGGGCATCTCTCACTCTCAGTAGGAGGGGCCTGAATACAGCAGGAAGGCTGTAGCTCTCAGGGTTCAGATTAGACGTCATCGACAGTGACAGCCAGGCCAGATTGCAATCTTCTGTTCTGCAAAGAGCCATAGTTTAGAGTGCATGGACTTACTGCGGCTTGAGATTTAAGGTTTGTTTTCCGTGTATGTTTTGTATTGATTGTCTTGTTCTCCGTTTTGGTCATTCTGTCTGCTCTTGAAACGGATTGCATGTTTGTTTGTTTTATGTACTGAAAATAAAACATCAAGACTTCAGATCTGTTGGAAGATGGAAGAAGTCTTTTAATGTGCCTGAGTCAACCTTAGTATTTGCCCACTTTTCAGTGTCATACTGTATGTCTTGCCTTCTCCATATCTTCTCCCTCACATGTGAAGCACTTTCAACCTGCAATCCCTATATTGGACATGTGAACAACTAAGCGAAAGATTTTCAACGTAAATTATATTATGTTAATGTCATATTGTCTTCTTGTACTGGAATTCCTATGTGATCTTGTAAGAACACAAGAGGAAGGATTGAATGAGCACTGACTGTGACTCTCAGGAAATCAGGGAAAGCCATGTCATGACTGATAAGATCCAATCAGGAAGCGAACTCATGTGTCTGAGACTCTTGAGTGAGTCATTACTTTCAAAAGGTATGCCGTCACTACAATGCAATGCTGGAAACAGTGTTTGGAAATGTCTACTGTATGTTTGTGCAAATGTAGTAAAACTAGAGGGTCGGGGCGCTGCGCGCCCCTTCCCCCTATCCGCTGCGCGGGGCTTTGTGCTTGTTGGTCCCTCCGTGTCCCTCTCTCTCTATGTATTAACTAATTAAAAAAAAGAATACATGGGGGCCCCCCTGGGGGTCCGCGGAACCCCTGGGAGCCACGCGAAACATCGCGGACCCCTTCAGACCCCATATAGATCCACCGTCTTGCTCCCTGTGGCGTTTGTTTTTTCATGAACCTGCTTGCTTGTTTCTGGCGCTTGTTTTTCTCCAACCTGACTGACTGGCGAGTCGGTTGGGGTGACTATTAGAGGCCCGTAGACGCTGCCGCGGGTAACGAATAATGTATTTTTGGGATGTGCATGCCACGAAAATGAAGGACATATTAGCGTGAGTTTGGTGGGATAGAGACATGAGCAAACAAAAAGGTAAGCAAGAGCGGGGGTTGAAGCGAAGGGCTCGCGTCTGTTGTTGTTGTGGAGCTGGAGAGATTTCAATGGCGGCCGCGTCGTGTTGGCTCGGGGTGCTTCGGTTTCGCTCGGCGGTGCACGCGCTAAAGGGAACGAAAGGGTGTCCCCGTAATGTGGTCAGTTTGTGCTGGGCGCAATTAATTATGCTCCGAGGAGGCAAATGTGTTGTGAGTAATGAAAAGTAGCCTACGCCACCCGTAAATTAATCGTGCACGTTGTGGCTTGTCTTGTAGTGACATGTGATATGTTGTTGTTGTGTTTAGTCCGAAACAACGAATGCTAACGTGCTGGAAACAGTGTTTGGAAATGTCTGTTTGTGCAAATGTCTTTTCAAATGAAAACATCTTAGTGTGGATGAAGATATAGAGTAGGGATGGGACGATAATCGTTATTATCGTTTGTCGTGATAAAAAAACGCTCACAATAATCGTATCGCCGAGATTTTAATTTATCGTGAAATTGTCCTCCGTCATATACTGGGATCAATTCACCTTTGCCGAGCTGCATATCCGGTACCACTTAAACTCGAACTCGAACCCGCGATACGCCGTCAGGCTATACTCGGCCTAGGTGCCTGGACCGCTACGCCAAAATAGCCGATCTTTTTCCGCTATTTGTCAAATAAGGATGTATAAGGCTTAACATGGTTAGGTTTGACCTATAGGTCTGCCGTAATAGCACAACTCTAGTAGGCCTATACACTGAGCAACTTTCACTTAGTCAAGTCATATTTGACCAGGAGTGTCCTTACTTTGACTTGAGTCCTTTGTCCACCACTGCACATAAATATAACAGACAAGAACATCAACAATAGACATAAGACATAACACGAAAACAAACAAACACCAGACTATAATGCATAATAAACATGCTTCAACATGAATTAATTAATTAATTAGCCTATCATGATGATTAGTTGTAGCCTGGTAAACCCCCCTCCCTCCGGAAATCTCATTTGCATTTGATTTCAGGAAGGAGGTCTGGGATCCTTCAGGGAGTAAAGCTGCCCGGTCCGCTGCGTGTTAGAACCAATCAGCGGCTGCTAGGGGCGGGATCATCCAATCACCTGCCAAGTAGCTTGAAAAAATGCCGTCTGTCATCGATTCTGCTTCAGGAGTCTCAGATGGAAGTAGGCTGTGAAACAAAATGTGTGTCGCAAGCTTCTTCCATTTGACAGAGTCAGGTTAGATTAGTTGTAAGTACCAGACACAATTCAAAAGTTGGACACGTTAACAACCATACAGAGCAGTCATACAGCAGAGTCAAGATGACCCGTGACAGGACCCCAGATGTTAAATTGCCTTGTTTGTTGCAACGCAGCCTTTCCAGATGTATCAGCGATACAAACTCATTAAGTCATGATTCTTTCTTCTTGAGTTAATTGTCTGGCTGCTGGCTTGAGAGACTGCAGGCTTATATCCCAGAACCAGTGGTGTAAAGTAACTAAAGTAGATTTACTCAAGTAATGTACTTAAGTACAATCTTGAGGGATTTCCGATTGTCTATACTTAAGTACCATTTTGAGGTATTTGTACTTGAGTATTTCCAATTTCCAATACTTTTACTTCTACTCCACTACATCTCAGAGGCAAATATTGTACTTTTACTCCACTACAATTATTTGAAGACTTTAGTTACTAGTTACTTTGCAGATACAAATTATTACATTATTAAACATACATTAACCACTTTAGCCCTATTTTATACCTAGGCTATTTGAAAATACAGACAGAGTACACAGACAGAGTACTTCTACATTACAGTAGTATTGATACTTTTACTTGAGTAAAACATTTGAGTGCTTTTCCCACCACTGCCCAGAACAGAAGCCGGCGCAATACGCTCGCCTGTCATCGTATATAATATGTCGCTTGTATGTACGAGCTAAATGCCCCTGACACATAAATGCAAATGGCCCTTAGTGTTGTCCTGCTTGGCCATATGTCCACCTCCTCCCTGGGGAGGGATAAGGAGGAGGGTCTGATTAGCTAAACGGCGCGTTTGTCCGACAGGCCGCGGGCTTGTTCCTAGGCCTTTGGGGGGAGGGGGGGGGGGGGGTTCATCACAGATGCATGTAATTAGGCTGATGGAACAATGTTGTAATGTTGTCGCGGTGGCAGCGAGGGTGTCGTCAATAAGATGGCCTTCGCTGATTACCCTTTTCAATTTGTGGCTAATCGGGGTGCGTGTGGGTGGGGGTGGGGGGGCAGTGCTATAGAAAAACATCAACAAAAACATTATCATCGGTGTCGGGCAGAAACCTCTTATCTCCATATTCTAACTTTTTTGTGTTTTTCCGTGAATTAAAGACCTGCTTGGATCATAGCCTACTACAGTGTCACACAAGAGCATCAAAAGAAGCAGATCTACAAGCTCAAAACGCGGAGCGAAGCGACGCTATTTGAGCTTGTAGATCGGCTACTTACAGTATGCCATTTTTTTTATTTGAATCCTGAAAAAATCTTTTGTTGTGTATAATACTGTACGATGTGTTCTGAGTTGCAACTGGGACCCCCACCCCCCCCCCCCCCCCCCCACACCAAATTTCTTTGCCACAAATAGCAGATCTACAAGCTCACAGTAGCTCTGCAATTTTTTTTGGCTAATGTTCCCTCCAGAATACGCATGCTGTGGTTCAAGTGGTTAAATTACTTTTACTTTGGTCGGCTGCTATACAATTCTCTGTGGACCATGACAAAAATACATCTTTACTGTACCTATACACAAGACATAACAATAGAGACCACCTTGAACCATGTACGGTAGCCTATATATAATTTGTTTTATTATTATTATTATTATTATTCAGGGCAGAGCATCATTAACCCATTGAGACCTGGAACGCATCTGTGTCACTTTAGATTTCTTTGGCTATTCAAAAATAGCAGATATACAAGCTCATAGCGCGGCACCGAGTGCCGCGCTATGAGCTTGGAGATCTGCTATTTTTGAAAAATAGTGTTTTTTTTTTTTTTTCAAAAAACTGTTAGGATAAAAAAAAAAAAATCGCCTCAGGTCTTAAAAAATAAGATTTTTTTTTGGGGGGCTTTTATGTCTTTATTTTATATGAGAGTAGGCTGACAGGAAATGGGGCGAGAGATGGGGAGTGACACGAAGCAAAGGTCGTCAGGATCAGGATTCGAACCCGCGACACGCCGTCATGGGCTTGCATTGCCTGACCACTAGTTAAGTGGTCATATGGGTGAGCCGCGTGCATTTTCAGAGCATGTTAATTTTAACGGTCTAATCAATCGATTGTGTTCCACCTTGGATCAATGGAGCTAACTATATGTTCTTATTTATTGGTATCACTTTTTAAGATTACTGTTATATTATCATTCAAATCGTAGTGTTTTGCCAATTATTTCGAGGCCCACTTGCCATACCCCCGCGGGCCGAACAGCCGCTTCTTTTTCTTTCTTTCACCTCTATTTATTCAGGAAGGACAATTGAGAGCCAGCTCTCTTTTCCAATGACGCCCTGATTACAGTGTACAAAGCATACAATTTAAACGCAAATACATTACAGGATAATAAACATTTCAGAATGTACACTGTATAGGTACAGTTAGAACTCGTTTAAAGCGATCAAGTGAGATCAAGTTCTCCCGTTTTAAAACGGATTGTAGACAGTTCCACATGTGAGGGGCATAGTGAGTTCAGACCTAGCGAACGAGGGAATTTCTAAAACAAAGTAATCCTGAGAACGGGTGTGGTGATGGCCAACTTTGGGTTCCAATAAGCTGTTAAGATAATTAGGTAATTTCTCGAGTAAGGCTTTGTAGATATACACAGTGCAGTGCCGTTCTCGTCTCATAGCCAATGATGGCCAACCGACCTTTTCGTAAGGCCTACAGTGATGGGTAAGAAACCCATCTCTGCAGTTCTAAACCGGAGGGCTGAGTGGTATAGACTGCATCAAGTGGCTTTAGTGAGGAGAGAGAGCAGAATGCATGTAAATAGATTGGATATATAAGTGCACAATGTATGATGATGCTGCTGATTGTGAGGGCCTAATAAAGCAGCGAGGGTGTTGTTACACACACACACACACACACACACACACACACACACACACACACACACACACACACACACACACACACACACACACACACACACACACACACACACACACACACACACACACACACACACACACACACACACACACTGTGTGTGAGCACCCAGCCTGACACACCGTCTGACACACAGTCTTACACGCAGGCATTAGGGGCCATTATGCAGATGCTGCTTAACCATAAACTGCATGGCCCCCACTGACGGCCAATTAGTCGGATTGCATGTGAGCCGTTTTTAACTAACATGATGGTGCACCCCATCACCCCCGACCTCCCTGTGTGTGTGTGTGCGTGCGTGCGTGCGTGCGTGCGTGCGTGCGTGCGTGCGAGAAAGTGTGCTTGCATAATCGCTGTCGGGTGGAAACCCCATATGTCCAAAACTGTTACTTTTCAGCAACCTGTGTTCCAATGTAGTTATTATTTAGTCACAAGCTCTGGTTAATACTTGCCATTGGTTCAATATTTATAAAGCATAGATCTCCAACATCGGCTATTTTTCTGTGACACTATAGTATGACAAAGTTGGGCATTAAAGGTAGGGTAAGTGATCTTTTTGGTTAAAACTAAAAGTTGTATTCTAAAAGGTTAAAGTTCCATATTCTGATAGTAATCATTGCTGTAGACATAGAGTGTTTGTTCAGGAACAAACAGTCTTTCTGTCTCTCCAGCTCGTCAACAAACAGTCTTTCTGTCTCTCCAGCTCGTCAACAAACAGTCTTTCTGTCTCTCCAGCTCGTCAACAAACAGTCTTTCTGTCTCTCCAGCTCGTCAACAAACAGTCTTTCTGTCTCTCCAGCTCGTCAACAAACAGAAAATACATTTTCAGGTGGGTTGCAACGTTTCAGCCAATCAGGAGAGAGTACCCAATTTATCAGCTTCATTATTTTTTACAGTGTTCCAGTTCCAGTCTTGTCTGCTCATTTCTTTGTGTCATCACTTCCAATTTCACTTGTTTAAATCTGTACCCTGTCTGTGTTCTCTATCCTGATTGGATAGAATTGGTATCCCAAGAGAGATGGAGACTCGATCCAGTTACTGAACTAACACTTTATAACGATGAGTACTATCATAGAACAGTGGTTTTCAACCTTTTTCATGCCAAGGACCCCTAAATTGATATACATTTGGCCGTGGACCCCCATCTGAAAATGGTTTGTGCCAAGAACCCCCAGAAAATAAAATTTGTGTAAAAAAACAAAAAAAAACAAAATTCTTCAAACACAAATTTTACAAAAATAGCAGATATACAAGCTCACAGCGTGGCACGAAGTGACGCGCTGTGAGCTTGTATATCTGCTATTTTTGAATAGCCAACTTATACAATATGGATAAAAGGGTGAAAATAATATCTTTTGCTGGGGACCCCCTGGAACCCCCTCAAGGACCACTGGTGGTCCCCGGACCACTGGTTGAGAACCACTAATATAGAATATAGAGCTATTTAACGCTTATTTTTACCAAATAAAATCACTTACCCTACCTTTTAATTTACCATAAAAAAAAAGAAAAATACATACTTTGAAATGATGGACATACACGGTTTCTGCCCGACAACGACGAATATGAGTGTCTCTCCTTGAGATGGTTATTTACGGCCAGCCAGCCATAAACGTCTGCTCTCCAGCCCCTACTCTAACTCGTCCTCCATTTACACAATCATCCACTCCAGTGCGGCCCCCACACTGCAGCCCCGGGGGTTGAAGTGGGCTCCCACTGCAACCGTTTTGTGGAAGTACTCGAGTAAAAACAGCAAAATACCACAATGTAGAAATACTCTGTGGCCAAGGCATGACCGCCGCATGCCATCATGCAGGCTGGCCTTGGACTTTTGCTTTCCTCATGCGGACCTACCTGTGGATTTGACCAGTAAAGCAACCTTTTATTTTGTGGATTATATGGTTGAACTTGACACTTGCCGACAGGGCCGGATCTAGGCATAGGCAAGGGGGGGCAATGCCCCCCCAAATGCCCTGACTGCCCCCCAAAGATTTGAATTTGTTTGCTTTAAAACAATATATATTCAAGGATTTGCATATATTTTCAAAACATTTCAAAAATAGCAGATCTACAAGCTCGTAGCGCGGCACTCGGTGCCGCGCTATGAGCTTGTATATCTGCTATTTTTGTATAGCCAAGGTGTAAAATAATGCTTTCTCACTATTTCCTATTGCCCCCCCAATTAAATATTCCTGTATCCGGCCCTGCTTGCCGATACTCTGCACCTTATTCTCATGTATGATGTACAACGCACTGATACTCTTCTTGCACTAATGTCATGAACAATATACCAGCTGCTATGCCAGGAGTGATGCAACTTTGATGATGGAGAGGGCCACTATATTTCCACTCTCACTCCAGAGGGCCACGTTGCATATACTGTCGGGCAGACAACTCTTATCGCCGTATTTTAACTTTTTTCATAAATGAATGCCGTATACTTCGCCATTCTATGTCACACAAAAGCAGCTTAAGTAGCCGATCTACATGCTCAAAACTGCGACGCGTTCTGAGCTTGTAGATCTGCTGGTTTTGCCAATTTTTTTATTGGAATCCTGATTTTCTTTTCGCTATTTTTGAATTGGAATCCTGAAAAGTCACATTTTCATTTAATTTCAAATGCATTTAGTTATACTTATGTTAACTTTATGAACTTAAATACAAATGCATTGGACATAAAAAAAGACAATAGAATTTTAATACTAGTCATTAAGCTACAATATAGACAACTAAAGCGGGTCATGTTTGCATGTTTGGAATTGTAACAGCAATAATATATCAGTATTCCGATATTAACCTGTGGGCCGCAAGTGAAGGTGGGGGCCGCATGTGGCCCATGTATGTGCTATGCTCACGCACCTTATTTTCTAAACCTCATGTAGCCTACATAATGTTTGGATGGATTTGCCATGTGTAAATATGTATAGATGCCTTTTTCATTCCTTCTTTTTTTCCCTTCCCTTGCGCCCACTCGTCTTGGTTCTGGTGACTATTGGCCTTCTAATGCGTGAGGGGACGTGTTTTTTCAATTACTTCTTTTTCATTAAAAAAAAATGTGGGAAAGTGAAAAACAAAAATGGCTTTGATAATAAAAAAAACAATAAATGAAAATAAATGAAAAAAGTAATAAATAAATAAAAACACGGCCCCCTCACGCATTAGAAGGACAATCAGTCACCAGAACCAAGGTTTTCAATGAACCCATCATGGTTGTATAGAAAGGAGGCGTCTCTGATCAAATGAATATCAATGATCTAAATACTGAATCAGGCAACTCAAAAACTGTCTGAGGTGCTCACAAAAGCATGTTAAAAGACGCTAAATTGACCCCAAACATGTCTGAAAGTGACATTTCTCGAGTAAGTACAGTACTCGAGTAAATGTACTTACAGTAGTTACTTAACTTACTCCACCACTGCATGTTCCTATACTGTATGTTCCAAAAGACGTTTTACCCTTTAAGTACAGTACATGTACTTAGTTACTTACTTCACCACTGCATGTTTCTGTGTCCTCACCTCCACCAAATGGAGGCATGCTCCGCATATGGATGGAGCGAGAGAGCGGTGGTGGAAAAAGTACTCAAATTCTTTACTTAAGTAAAAGTACCAATACTGCAATATACTACCAATACTACCAATACTCTGTTACAAGTAAAAATCCAGAATTCAAAATTTACTTGAGTAAAAGTACAGAAGTATTGGCATCAAAATGTACTTAAAGTACCAAAAGTAAAAGTACTAAAATATTTGAAAATAGCAGATCTACAAGCTCACAACGCATCGCATCGCAACGCGTTGTGAGCTTGTAGATCTGCTATTTTCAAATAGCCTAGGTATAAAATAGGGTTAAAGTGGTTAATGTATGTTTCATAATGTAATCATTTATATCTGAAAAGTAACTAGTAACTAAAGTTTTCAAATAATTGTAGTGGAGTAAAAGTACAATATTTACCTCTGAGATGTAGTGGAGTAGAAGTAAAAGTATTGGGAATTGGAAATACTTAAGTAAAGTACAAATACCTCAAAATTGTACTTAAGTACAGTACTTAAGTAAATGTACTTAGTTACTTTCCACCACTGCGAGAGAGCGAGCGAGGGGACCAGAGAGAGGGCAAGAGAGAAAGAGAGAGAGAGCAATAAAAAATGTGTGTAATAAAAAAAATGGCGTATGTAATAACATAGTACATCCTTTTAGCTGCATGAGACTATGAGAGTAATGGAGGTTTGTATTTTGTATGATTTCCCCTCCTCCCTCCCTGGAGCTCTATACATAGTGGCCTGGGAGGAATTTCTTTAT
The DNA here is from genome assembly GCF_963280865.1 of Gymnoscopelus braueri. Taxonomy (NCBI): domain Eukaryota; kingdom Metazoa; phylum Chordata; class Actinopteri; order Myctophiformes; family Myctophidae; genus Gymnoscopelus; species Gymnoscopelus braueri. The sequence goes on from NC_137622.1 coordinate 38,877,661, forward strand.
GCAATTTAATCATTATGGAACCCTGAGTGATTATGTTGTTGAAGTGTTGGGTCCTGCAAGGATGCTGCAGGATCAATAGCCTAATCTTTAGTCAGCTGCATCATTGAGTTTAGACTAGTCTAACTTGTCCTTTGTTGTAGGTTGTAGCCTATTATAATAAATTAGGTTATTAGGTTAACCACTTAAATCCTCTATTGGTGAAACAGACTGAGTTGCAATGCTTTTTCCACTCTTTCTTTGCTAAAAATAGCTGATCTACAAGGTTTGCTATTTGCTTTTTGATCTTGTAGATCTGCTATTTTTGGCTAATGTTCCCTCCAGAATAGGGATACGGTTATCAACATGAATTATAATTTGTTTCCCTAAATAATGTGTTGTATATGTGCTATATATTGGCCTTTCAAAATAAAATAAAAAAACATATTGACTGAAATTTGTACCAACATTTTAGTCACTAAAGAAACCCTTACATAAGCTGTAATGACATGCCCAAAACGGGGACTCCAGAAAGTGAAGGCCCTCTTCTTCATGAGGGCCTCTTGAAAGACTAAATGAAGGGGTGATGTTCTGCTGTATTGGGTAGGCTACTGTAAACCAGTGGTTCTCAAACCTTTTTCATGTCAAGGACCCCCAAATTGATATATGGCACAAAGTGACGCGCTATAAGCGCACTATTTTTGTACAGCCCAAAGTATAAAATATGGTTAAAGTGGTTCAAATGATTGTGAGGCTATATATTAATTGACCCCCCCCCCCCCCCCCCCGGACCCCACTTTGAGAACCAATGCTGTAGAGACCAAACCCAGCGCAGACAGTAGAGAGAGAGACAGAAGACTAAAGGCTTCTATAGCCTACAGTAGGCTATATTGGCCTATATGATGATCATCATGACTTCTAAGCACCACGGGGGGAACGCATTGACAGGTCTTTATAGACGTTCACTTGCACTGGACCGTAGCGCCATCGATTAGAGGCCTGACACTATAGTACTGTATATATATATATATATAGTGAATGAGGCGCCTTATAGCGTATAATTTAAAAAAAGACCGTCAGCTAAAAACTAATAAAACACTGCCTACTCGTTTTTAGACCACATCAACGCATTATTATCATTATCATTATTATTATTATATTATGTGACCTGTCCGCTTCAGGGTCACTTCTATAGGCTCGTCGGCGCAAACTCAAAGTTGCGCTCGAGCGCCAGCTGGCATTGATTGAACCGAGTGTCGCGAGAGAGAGAGAGAGAGAGAGAGAGAGAGAGAGAGAGAGAGAGAGAGAGAGAGAGAGAGAGAGAGAGAGAGAGAGGAGAGAGAGAGAGAGAGGAGAGAGAGAGAGAGAGAGAGAGAGAGAGAGAGAGAGAGAGAGAGAGAGAGATGAGAGAGAGAGGAGAGAGGAGGAGAGAGAGATATAATAACCTCAACCTCCGCTAGTCTGTCAACATCACAGCAGCAGCATCCATGTATGTCGTAACGTTCCATTCCGTTCGGGACCTTAATATAAACTGATGATGATGGAACCTTAAACCGGGAGATGATTTGATGACTTTTCACGACGGCTCAAGGACACATACACACACACACACACACACACACACACACACACACACACACACACACACACACACACACACACACACACACGCAGTATAGGAGCTTGAGGCTGCTTATGCCATGTTGTAAAAGCAGTTCCCCAGAGGAGTGGTGTGGTGGTGACTCTATAGGACTGGGTGGTGAATGAATTGCGCAGCCTTCGCTAAAAAGAAATAGACACACGCGACTGTCGCCGCGTTATCGCCTGCGTATCGCCCGCGTATCGCCTGCGTATCGGACTGTCGCCCGATACGCGACAGTCAGACACAAGACAGGAGTGTAGTAGATAGGACGCACACTCAGACGCACACACACACTCGGACGGACGCACATAAAACCAGGCGAATCTCTCTTCTTAAATCCCGTATTTTTTTTTATTGGATTGGATTGGGAAAAGTTGGTGGACTTTCTTTCTTTTTTTGCCCGGTTGTTGTTGTTGTTGGGGACTGACTGGGGACTGTTCTGTACCTATTCATACCGGGGCAGAGCGACGGACGGACGGCCAAGCAGCGACGCAGTGAACGGACGGACGGACGGAGGGACTATAGAGGAGCGTGTGTTTGTTGGAGCGTGTCCTAGTGGTCCTCAGACCGCGGACCCCCTGCAGAGATGATGATGATGCTGCTGCTCCCGGGGATGATGATGATGATGCTCACTGTCTTCTTGTCAGGTATTACATTATAGGAGGACCACTGACTGACCACCTTTTAGAACTGTGGTTCTTCCTCCAAAACTGTCAAATATGTCTCAAGGACATATATATGTCTGTGACTCTGAGAGTGGTTCCATTTTTGCGCACTCTCAGAGTCACAAGACCTGGCTGTACGAGGGTCCATTTGGAAGCCCCTCTGCCCAAAGTATTAGAAACATGACGTTTTCATGTCAAGGACCCCCAAATTGA
>NC_137622.1:38885156-38975150 GCF_963280865.1 Gymnoscopelus braueri
TAGGAATTCAAGGGAGCAAAATACCGCCGTTCTCCGCAACTTATGGTGCTTGTCAAGGACCCCCCATGTGTTTTTTGGCCCCCATCTGAAAATGTCTTGTGCCAGGGACCCCCCCCCCATACAAGATGTTGTTTAAACTGTTGTTTAAACCGTTTCAAAAATATTCTTTAAAAAAATGGCAGAGCTATTTTCATATGGATTTAACCCATTAACACATTCCATGCCAGAGTTTAATCTCATAATGTACTCACCAGTGCCAGCGTTTTATTGTTGTTTTTTAGTTTTTTTCATGTCGCCACAGACCTCGCTAAATAAGTTAAAAGTGCGCGTTCATTTGGTTCTAAACACACAGCGGATCCGTGAGAAACGGCGAGCGAAAACAGTTTCCAAATCCGTGCCGCCATCTTGAAGCTACAGCCGATCAACGGTAAACAGTGATCAGCGAGGAGAAAAACAACAACCAGAGAAAATCGAGTTTTAAACAGGATCCCAGACAGGAAGCGGATACGATCGAAAAAACCGGAACCCGAATAATTCCGTTTCCGACCGGAAACCGGAAACGGAAATGGATCAAAAAAATTCGGAAAGTGCACCTGGGGCACTTAACATGGGAATCGGCGGTTCGCGTAGATCTACGCGACTGGCACGCTGCGGCTTTAAATAGGTTCGCGTAGATCTACGCGACTGGCATGCAATGTGTTAAAACCGGGAAAGCATCTGTGTCATTATAGATTTTAGTGTTGGCTGTTCAAAAATAGCAGATATACAAGCTCGCAGCGCGTCACTTCGTGCCGCGCTGCGAGCTTGTAGATCAGCTATTTTTTTTAATCGTGAAAATGTTTTCAAATCTTTGAATATAGAATTTTTTTTAATCAAACATTTTGTACTCAAATCTTTGCTTCTGGGTGGTCCCTTGAACAACTTTTTTTAGATGGGGGTCGGCGGCCAAATACATATACATTTTGGGGATCCTTGACATGAAAACGAAGAACCCACTCATATAGCAACATAGGTTTTTCAGAAAACTTAGGATTTAGAAGACATTATTAGAATCGGCCTCAGCTCAGGTCTTAATGGGTTAAAGTGTTTAAACTGATTTTTAAGATATTTTTAAGTAATCCTTTTGGGTGGGGGACCCGCAGTTGGTTGGGTCCGCGGACCCCACTTTGAGAACCGCTCTTCTATACCGCACCGCAGGACGTTGTTCTGTTCAGTGTTACTGTGGGGTATTGGCTGAGCTCACCTGCTGCTGGAACTAATTCTACCAATATGTCGGCTTCTTTTCTGCGTTTAAAGGTCAGAGCTGTATTTCTATTGGTAAGGAGACAGACACACATGTACCAGGGTCCCGTCCCTTTGCCCTTTTCACCGTACATCACACTAGTGAACAGCCAGGCCAGCCTTTTATTTTATTGCAGTCAATTCATACCATTGTCAGTAACAGGAGTGTACTGTAAGGTACAAGAGGTGGGCATCACCAGACCAGTGTTGATTTTGACCACACGTCTTTATTTAGTTTTAGTCATATTTTAGTATCTGAAATGTTTTAGTTTTTGTATAGATTATAGTCGACTAAATCTACAGTTGATTTAGTCGACTAAAAATGTATTTTGGCGGTGCCTTGATGGCGTCTCAATGGCTGATTTTACACTTGGTTGCATGCTGAAAATAGCCGATCTACAAGCTCGATCTACAACGCGTCGCAGTGTGACGCGTTTTGAGCTTGTAGATCTGCTATTTTCAGAGCACAACACCTGAGTGCAACCAAACATAGAACTAAAAGACTAAAAGACTCCACTCGTCGGCAGTGGTGGAAAGTAACTAAGTACATTTACTTAAGTACTGTACTTAAGTACAATTTTGAGGTATTTGACTTTACTTGAGTATTTCCAATTTCCAATACTTTTACTTCTACTCCACTACATCTCAGAGGCAAATATTGTACTTTTACTCCACTACAATTACTTGAACACTTTAGTTACTATTTACTTTTCTGATATAAACTATGATATAATGAAACATACATTAACCACTTTAGCCCTATTTTATACATAGGCTATTTGAAAATAGCCGATCTACAAGCTCACAACGCGTCGCATCGCGACGCGTTGTGAGCTTGTAGATCTGCTATTTTCAAATATTTAGTACTTTTACTTTTGGTACTTTAAGTACATTTTGATGCCAATACTTTTGTACTTTTATTCAAGTACATTTTGAATTCTGGACTTTTACTTGTAACAGAGTATTTTTATATTGCAGTATTGGTACTTTTACTTAAGTAAAGAATTTGAGTACTTTTTCCACCACTGCTCGTCGGTCACTAACATTTTAGTCTAGTTTTTATTTGTTGACGAAATTGTCAGTATTATAGTCTTATAGTTTTAGTCATCGTAGCTTAGTTTTTATTTCCTTTTCGTCAGTGGAAAAAGGTACATTTTTCGTCATAGTTTTAGTCAACGAAATCAACCCTGCACCAGACCTGAGGCTTCGGGAAGGGGGCGTGACCTTTGAGGAGGTCAGAGAGGTAAGCGGGGAGCCTGGTTGTTGAGGGGCCTCGTAGGCGGTGATCAGTGTTTTGAAATCTATTCTGTGTTTGACTGGGAGCCAGTGAAGGTCGTGGAGGACTGGTGTGATGTTCTCTCTTTATTTTTTGCCCTCAAAATAACTAAAGGCCCCCCACACACACACACACACACACACACCGGCACGGCATTGATCAGTTTCGATAAGCGTCCGTGGCTGAAAATCTATTGTGTGGTGTGTGTGGCGGGCTGTCGATGGCGGTGAGGGGTCATTCACCATCACTAACCCGAACCTGTGCAATTCCGTCACTGTCATCCGTCAATAACAATGGGGGAGCGGAGAGGGGGCGGTCGAGCTCTCTCCTCTGCTGTTTACCCTTGACCATCCGTGTGAATATAGTATACATACACGCTTACTCTTAACACATTAACCGCCAAGAACGTAGTCCTACGGTCCGTTAAATCCAACTGTTAAGCGCCGAGACCGTAGCCCTACGGTCCACGGTCTTTTCGCGCTAAAAATTTCCGGGTGCACTTTCGGAATTTTTTTGATCCACTTCCGTTTCCGGTTTGATGACCGGAAACGGAATTATTTGGGATCCGGTTTTGACGATCACGTCCGCCCTCGTTCTACAGACGAAACTGAAACTCAATTCTCTTCCTGTAGTTTTTTCTCCTCGCATTTCACTGTTTAACGTAATCCGCTCTAACTACAACATGGATGCCCCGTTTGACACGTGGTTTTCACTGGGAGATACAGTGGGATGTCGCGGATGTAAACAGACCGTGTACGGCTCAATCTTAAGGATTTTAACAAGATCTATGGCGACATGAAAAAAACAAAAAAACAACAAAAACACCTTGGCACTGGTGAGTACATTATGAGATTAACCTCTGGCGGTCGAAGTGTTAACGCCAGTTTACCGTACCTAATGTAACCAGTTGAAAATACCTCAGATTAGGGCAATAATAACCAGCCAGGAACTCACAAAATTAAAACAAATTGTAACAAACATACACTATAGGAGTGTCTACATTTCTCCCTGATGAATTGGACACTTTGTAACGCACGCTTTGAGGATAAAAAAAAATACCTCTGCCTCTGCTCACTGGAAATACTGTATCTAGGACACATGATGATGTGTGTAAATCCTTCAAAGATGAAGCCACACGAGGCACCTGGCTCAGTGGGGATCCCTGGCCGACTCCCCGTGGTGTGGGCACTGCAGGCAAACTGACTGGATGTCTTCAGCCTTTCCCCGGTTCCAGTCGCTATAGTCCCTCCAGTCAACACTCACACGACGACCTCCTCTGACTCCTCACTGCCTGACCCATCCGATCCCTGGTTCTCAAAGTGGGGTCCGGGGGACCCCACTTTCCAAGGGGGTCCCTAGCGAAATGTTTGATAGTTAGGAACCAAAATTGACCCTTAACTCATTCACTGCCGATCTACAATCGCCGATCTACAATCTTGAGCTTGTAGATTGTCTATTTTCGGCATGCAGCTAAGTTTACGATGCCATCAAGGCCCGTCACAATACAGGTTTATCGACTAAATCAACTGTAGATTTAGTCGACTAAAATCTTATGATATTTAGTCAACTACAGACTAAAACTAGACTACTAGGCTAAAACAAAAACATTTCAGATGGCTAAAATATGGCAAAAACTAAATTGAATTTTATGCAAAAGAATATGACTAAAACTACATCAAAATGTGCTGCCCTGTGCAACTGGACACTCGACTTCCAGACAGACAGACAGACAGACAGACAGACAGACAGACAGACAGACAGACAGACAGACAGACAGACAGACAGACAGACAGAAGCCTCCTTCACATTGACTCTCTGTTCACTGGAGCCCTACATACAAGGTTGTACAGTATGATCAGTGTGTGCCCTCTTGTCCCCGGTCACGCATGGTGACTGTGTGACTGACCGCACACGCAGCTCCAACGCCATCGTAAAGTTTAGCCGTTGATGTCACCGCCTATAGGCCCCGCTTACAGACAAATGACAAGACGCCGGCCTATAGAGAGTAAGCGAGAGCCCGCTGGCATTGTGGTGTCAAGGTCAGGGAAACAAAGGAGATGATTGTGGACCACAGGAAGCCGCGAGGGAGCACAAACCCGCATTTACATCAATAGGACTGCAGTGGCGAGTGTGAGGGTTCACATCAGTGAGGATCTGATTCTGATCTGATCTGCTAACAAAGCGTGGATATCGTTCGTCATCAGGGCCGCGGGACAACTTTGCTGCCGTCTGACAAGCGGCATACTGTGATGGGAAGTCTTTAATTGACAAGAAGTCTTTCATTGACCGGAGGAAGAACCACCGCATGTCAGGGATCAGTCTTTATCTTTTATTAGGAACTCATCATAACCCAGAGAGTCCTCCGGCGTCAGCCAAGAGTTCCCCTCAACACACATTGCACACAGTAGTTCTACCTTTTCAGAGTCACACAAGAACAACTGGGCAGTCTTTATATGGTTATCCTCCTTTAATTCTACAAAGCTCTGTGCGTCTGAAACTCTGTCTGTCTGTGCTGTGTGCACAAAAACGCCCAGTTTTCCTCAGTGGCTGGACCAATTGATCTGAACTCGCACACAGCCATTGACCATCACCATGTGCACGGAACAGCGAAGCCCGTTTTTCGATTTCGTGTCAGTTGTTTATTAGCGTTTTTGTGTTCGCTGGCTCCCGGTTTGCCAGATCATGTGCGCATATCCCCCCACGGGTATTGGCTAGTTTCATACTAACTCACTAAGACATACAGAAGGACAGTTGAAAATAGATGACGTGAATCACCTGCTGGGTGAGGGGGTTTTCCACAAAACTGTACAAGGAAGGACAGGTGATGATCTCTCCCCCCCCACCCCCTCCCCGCCCAGAGAGAGACGACGTGACAGCTGCGTCTTCACTACAGGATTTATCCAACTAAAGGAATTGACAAGTACATTAAGAATGATCAATACCACAATGACTCTATATGAATTTCCAGCCACTACAATACCGGAGCATCAAAAGCAACGAGCTCATTGACAGCATATATACCCACGGGAAGCTTATAGTCAATAGAGCACTCGCCTTTGGACCACAAGGTCATGGGCTCGGTCCTGGGCACTGCCAATGCCGACGCAGCGTATTAGTACGATTTGGGTGTGGCAAGTCGTGCGGGAAGTACCAGGAGCTGGTGGTATAGGTGTTGTGCTCCACCTCAGCATTCCATCTCTATAGCGATACAGTATATCACATACATGGGCAACTGGCGGCCCGCCGGGGGCCACATGCGGCCCCCACCTTCACTTAACGCGGCCCGCAGGTTAACTCTTTGACTGCGGACGACGCGATAACGCGTCAAGTGCTACTTTGTCCAGTTGGCCGTCGACGCGCTCGACGCGCTGGACGCGCGTTCATTGTTTAATCTCTGATTGCGCTATGCTGCTTAATATTCAATGTTATTCTCGAGTTCCACTTACTTCACGGACATCTGCATCCGGTTTCATGACCTGGATTCCGTTTCCGGTTTTTGATTCTTTTCCCCAGTCATTTTCGTCCAAAATAGGTAAATAAACGGTCTTTCACACGGTATGACGGACAAACGGACAGTTTCTCTTCTATAATCTATGGTCTGGGTGACGATCAGTCATCGCCGTCGTGTATCACGACGGCATTTTGGCGATCAAAACAATCTGGGACGACGTCACTTCCGTTTTCATGTTTTTCTCTGTCTAATCTATCAAGAAGGCTGAGAGAGACCCAACGACCTGATCTAGCTGTCATGTGCTGCACTCTAGTGGCGGATTTGTGCTGGGTCTTTACATTATGTCCCCTTAAATTATTTTCATGAGAAAAATTCAAAATATAAAAATAAAAAAACACGAAAATTGCTGGCACTGGGGGAGTACTTTATGAAAATACTCTGGCAGTCAAAGAGTTAATATCGGAATACTGATATATTATTGATTTCAGCATGCAAACATGACCCGCTTTAATTACGGGCCGCCAGTAACTAGTAACTAAAGTTTTCAAGTAATTGTATTGGAGTTAAAGTACAATATTTAACTCAGAGATGTAGTGGAGTAGAAGTAAAAGTATAGACAATTGGAAAATACTCCAGTAAAGTACAAGTACCTCAAATTTGTACTGAAGTACAGTACTTGAGTTAATGTACTTAGTTACTTTACACCACTGGTATTGGGTGTATTTTGTTGCTGTCAGGCAGAGACCTCTCATCTCCATATTCAAACGTTTTTGTGTTTTTTTTGTAAATTAACGGCCTACTTGATCATATTACAGCGTTGCGTTGAGACGCGGCGCAAAGCGACGCGTTGTTAGATCTGCTACTTTTGAATTTTAATCCTGAAAAGTAACTGGTTTGGACATGTTTTTGCACTCGACAGGGACGATTTGTATCAGCCGCTCTCACTCAGCGAATGTCACATTATTCATTTGGTGTATAATATCTGAAGGAAGTTTGGCTGCTGTGTATTTGGTGAAACGGTTCCCTTCAGGCTGAGGCATCAGCTGATGTTGTGCTCAGTGTTGTTGCCAAGTCTGCTGTCATGAACTTGTGTGTCGCGTTCTATTCTTACGTGCCTTTATTTTGTAGTGATGTCCTAGTGTTTCCTGTGAAATGGCACACAAATCAAATGGCATACAAATGGTCTCCGATGTTCACTGGTGCTACTGTAGATCTCGCGAGGGTGTGTTGCTGGGACAGAGGAAGGTCGATAATAAAGTAGATTTTCTCCTGATATGTTGGTCTGAAAAAAGCGTCAAAATGTTGTGAATATTGTGTGGCTCGTGGCGATTGGGTCCAATATCTAGTGCAGTGACCAGTGACTCGTTCAGAAGCTGTGTTCACATTCACTTCTCCCATTGGAATTAATAGACTCCAGGGGGTCCCCACATTATTTTGAGTGGTCCCCAGACGATTAGCTTAATGTGCAACTTGTTGTTGCTGTACAATTGTTTTCTCACTCATCACTAAACAAACCAACATACAGTATAAGTGTATACAGGCACATTTCTGAAGTTACAATTTAATGACATTTAAGACCTTTAAATACCAAATTGGACAAATTGTCAAATATTACGTAAGAAAGAGGCAAACATTGTGTGAAAATTGCCGATCTACAAGCTCACAACGCCTTGCATCGGCTATTTTAACCCATTAAGACCTGGAACTGTGTCATTTTTAGATTTGAGCAAAAAAAGCATTATTTTACACTTTGGGCTATTCAAAAATAGCAGATCTACAAGCTCGTAGTGCGGCACCGAGTGCCGCACTACGAGCTTGTAGATCTGCTATTTTTGAAAATTCATGAAAATGTGTGCAAATCTTTGAATATATATATATTTTTTAAGCGAACATTTTTCACACAAATCTTTGCTTCTGGGGGGGTCCCTGGAACAAAATATTTTGAGATGGGGGTCCGCGGCCAAATACATATAATTTTGGGGGTCCTTGACATGTAAAAGATTTTCAGAATACTGTTGGGATTTAGGAGACATGTAGAATCGGCTTCAGGTCTCAATGGGTTAACCGAGTCAAACTAATGTAAGGCCTAAAATTCCAAGTGCTTGTCAGGGTGGGGGGTCCCCAGTTCAAATACGATTATTTTTGGGGGGTCGCTGCCTGAAAAGTTTGGGAACCCTTGCCCCAGCCTATCCCTGTGTTGATTGTCAGTTGATTCACCTGTGCATGATTATCCCTGTGTGTGTATATAAACCCCCAGTTCCTTGGGTTCCTGACAGTGCTTAGATGTTGTTAGAGTGTTCTGTTTGACCCCTAGTTATTCCTCCAGTTTATATTCCTGCCTGTATTCCTCCAGTTTATATTCCAAGCTCCTTGTGTTCCCAGTTTTGGTCATTCATAAATTGTTGTGCAACTTCACCAGCTCTGCGTCAGCCTCTCTCTCTCTCTGTTCTGCGTTTGGGTCCGCCGTCTCCTGCCTCGCACCGTGACAGTTCAGTTCAGTTCACTTTATTATTGTTCCAAAAGGGCAAATAGGTTACAGCAAGAGTTAGCAAAACATATTACATACATTAAACAAATCTCTCACTGCTGGTCGCTGCGTGCGCATACGCCCTGTTCCCTCATTGCAAGAATTGGGGGGGGGGGGTATGGAATGGGCAAAAAAGCACTACTCTCACGCCCTGCCTCCAAAGGGGGGCAGTGCGTGAGGGGAGCAAAAAAAAAGGACATTCTCCTATTCTAAGCGATTTTGGGCTTGTTTTTCTGTAAAAGTCGCTTGTCAATAAATTGGTGGCTGCGGTTTTATGGCCTTGTTTCTAAAGTGGAGCTGCTTGTTTGGGCTTGTTTGTCTAATGTTGTTTAAACCAGTGCGGTTCTCAAACATTTTCATGTCAAGGAAACCCCCCAAAATTAATATGTCCACGGACCCCCATCTGAACATCTCTTGTGCCACGGAACCTTATGCAAGATTTCGAGGAGATAAGAGGTTTCTGCCCGACAGCAACGTTGTACTTATAGTTGACTGGAGCCCCCGTCCTGTTTTCCCTTAAATATTCTTTGCAGAATATTTCCCCCCAGAATAGGGATGCTACGTGTGGTTAAGTCATTACATATCTCTCTCCATGGAGCACTAAAATGGGGTGAAATAAATCTTGTTGAACCTTTAGCCAGCGTCCACCATGAATCTACTGTACTGTGGGTGGTCCTGAAAGCAGCGTAACGCCGTATGATGTCAGATTTTACAATTAAGGACCAATAGTCTCATAAAGGCGCTCGCCGGGGAACGTGGGTCGGATCCCCCCCCCCCCCCTCTCTCTCTCTCTCTCTCTCTCTCTCTCTCTCTCGCTATTGTCTGTCGTCAGTCATTTAACCCATTAAGACCGGGAAAGAATCTCTGTCATTTTTTTTATTTCTTTGGCTATTAAAAAATAGCAGATCTACAAGCTCATAGCGCGACACCGAGTGCCACGCTACGAGCTTGTAGATCTGCTATTTTTGAGGGGTCCGTGGCCAAATACTGTACATGTACGTTTTGAGCACCACTGATATAGCAACGTAGGTTTAAAAAATATATATATATTTAGAAGACATTTGTAGAATCCCCCAGCAGCAAAGATTTGAGTTACAAAAGTTTGCTTGAAAAAATATATATATTCAAAGATTTGCAAAAAAAAATCACGCTAATTTTTTTTTTCGCAGATCTACAAGCTTGTAGCGCGGCACTCGGTGCCGCGCTACGAGCTTGTATATCTGCTATTTTTTAATAGCCAAAGACACCGATGCGTTCCCGGTCATAATGGGTTAACATGAGGGAAAGGTGGAACACCTGACCTCCATCCAAAACAAATCACAAGTGGGAGGAGAGGGGGGGGGGGGGTAGTTTTGATTTGTCGCCACAGCCAATCACCCTTTTCCCCCCGCCCTGTAAATGTCCCTCTTTATCACTGGTGTGAGTGCCTTCTGTCCCCCCCGCTATCCTACAGAAGTGACATCACATTCCTTTGTCTGCCTGCCTCAGGGGTGATTCACAATGAAGGCACGCGACACACACACACCCCCTCCTGGGGCTCTGTGTGTGTGTGTGTGTGTGTGTGTGTGTGTGTTACTATACTTGTGAGGGCCCCGCAAGTGTAGTAGAACAGTGTTATTATGGGCTGTGAACATCAAGGGTGCGAGCACGACTCCAACTCGCTTCAATATTACCGAGCTTTCTTACCGGGTGCACGGTCTGTAAATGTAATATGTTAATATCCATATATTTCATTTATACGTTTATTTGGGATGACGGGATAGTGCATATTAATGAACACCACACATAAAATGCCATGTAAATACATTTAGGATTTAGCGGGAATGATAATAAAATTGCAATTTTGACAGTTGTTGTAGTTTTTATGTCCTTGTGTGTGTGTGTGTGTGTGTGTGTGTGTGTGTGTGTGTGTGTGTGTGTGTGTGTGTGTGTGTGTGTGTGTGTGTGTGTGTGTGTGTGTGTGTGTGTGTGTGTGTGTGTGTGTGTGTGTGTGTGTTTTTTCCTTCACAGTATTATAAAAGCATAATCACACCATTATGAAACATAGCTCAGAGCATGGTGCTTTTACATGTGTCTGCTTGTAAGTCTATTTATTGTCACATGAGAGTACTGCATTGTTACTCTACTTAAACCCTATGTACTTGACCGGAGACCGGAGTGACCCAGGGTTCCTTTTTTTTTCTCTCGACACCAAATGTCGTACTCTTGACAAGCTCACAGTGTGGCGCGTTGCAACGACGACACGTGGTGAGATTATAGATCTGCTATTTTTGACGGATGTTCGTGCTGGGAATAGAGACGCTAGCCTTAACCACATGAACCCAAGCATGTCTATTCTGGGGGGGTGAACGTTGGGCAATAGATCTACAATGTTTTGCTAAAGAGATTTGGTGTAGACGGGGGAAAAAAAAGGTCCAAGTACAGTTGCAACTCAGGTTAGGGTTGGCGATTCTTAAAAATCCCCCCAAAAAATTGAAAGAAAATCTAAGACTTTTTTTTTCAAGATTTTTCAAAAATAGATCTACAAGCTCATAGCGCGGCACCGAGTGCCGCGCTATGAGCTTGTAGATCTCTAGCAAATCCACGTACTGTAGGTCATTGGTTCTCAAAATGGGGTCCGGGGACCCCCAGGGGTCCTTGAGGGGGTTCCAGGGGGACCACAGCAAAATGTGTGAATATAGCGTCACAATAATTTTAACCTTTTATACTTTGGCTATTCAAAAATAGCAGATCTACAAGCTCATATGAGCTTGTAGATCTGCTATTTTTGAAAATTCTTGAAGATTCGTGCAAATCTTTCAATATATTTCTTTTAAAGCGAACATTTTAACACACATCTTTGCTTCAGGGAGTCCCTGGCACAAAAAAAAAAAATTCAAATGTATATCAATTTGGGGGTCCCTGGCATGAAAGAGTTTTGAGAAGCACTGCTGTAGGTAGATGTGGGACGTTCTCTGGGACGTTCTCTGGGACGTTCTCTGGGACGTTCTCTGGGACGTTCTCTGGATCGATGCCCACAGTACAAGCTTGCTGGCAGGGAGTTTGCGGTGTCGATGGCAGTGACCGGGCTAGTCTCATTCATTCTCCTGAGGTGAGGTATAGCCCCCCATATACAGTAGAGACGCTTGTTGGGGATGTGTTCGTCCCGTTTGATGTTCAGTAGTACCGCACGTAGCATTCTGGTGTAGCACCCATCCAAAATGTTTTTTATTGTATTTATTCACAGTGCAAACATTTCATCCAGGGACCTCTTGTAAGGGCCTGTGTCAGTGTGTTCAGCACTCACAGCCGTACGCTATGGGGGTCCTTTTTGTTTGTAGAACCACTGCTCTAGTAGCCTGTCTAAGCCAGGGCGTAGTCCGAGGGTCTCTCCTTGCTGCACTCCGGTTTGGATGTTTACCGGCCGGCTGAAATGAAACACGTCCGGGCCTGCAGGGCTATAAGGAGGGTTAAGCCCCCCCTCTCACTCGGTGGGTTTGCTTGCCGTGTTGATTTTGACAGCAAATTTTGATTTCGTTTTAGTCGTGGTCTTTTAAATAAAATTCTGTTTAGTTTTAGTCACATTTTAGTCATCTGAAATGTTTTAGTTTTTGTCTAGTTTTAGTCGACTGAATATCATAAGATTATAGTCGACTAAATCTACAGTTGATTTAGTCGACTAAAATGTATGTTGGCGGTGCCTTGATGGCGTCGTAATGGCTGATTTTACACTTGGTTGCATGCTGGAAATAGCCGATCTACAAGCTCAGTTGTGAGCTTGTAGATCTGCTATTTTCAAAGGGTGACACCCGAGCGCAACCAAACATAGAATGACTTGTCTTTTAGTTCTACTGGATCTCTTCTCCACTCGTCCCTCACTAACATTTTAGTCTAGTTTTTATTTGTTGACCAAATTGTGAATATATTTAGTCTTAGTCTTAGACATAGTAGCTTAGTTTTTATTTAGTTTTTATTGAGTTTTCGTCAGTGAAAAAAGGTAGTCGACGAACATTTTTCATCATTTTTTAAATCAACACTGGTTAAGCCCTCCTCACGCGGTGGGTTTGCTTGATGTGCGTATATATGAGACCAGAGGGTCTTCAGAGGCGGCGGGACGCGTCCCCTCCGCCCCACAAAGACTGCTTGCTTGTTTGTTTTGTTTTGTTTGTGGCGTGAACAATGTTTTATGTATGTGGTCGTTGGAGTCTTTCATCAGCAGCAACACTCTGTATTACCATTTACATAACCGCGCACACTGATCCCAGCCGCCGCATGTTAAGCCATTAAAACCGGCGAACGCATCTGTTGTGTGACCACTTTTATCCATATTTTATACTTAGGCTATTCAAAAATAGCAGATCTACAAGCTCATAGCGCGGCACCGAGTGCCGCGCTATGAGCTTGTATATCTGCTATTTTTGAAAAAATCGTGAAAATGTGTGCAAATCTTTGAATATATATATTATTTTAAAGCAAACATTAACTCAAATCTTTGCTTCTGGGGGGTCCCTGGAACAAAATATTTTGCTTCTGGGGGTCCGCGGCCAAATACATCGGTCCTTGACATGAAAAAGTTTGAGAACCACTGATATTAAAGCAACACAGTACGCTTTTCAGAAAACTGTAAGGATTTAGAAGACACTTGTACAATCCCCCCAGAAGCAAAGATTTGAGTTACAAATGTTCGCTTTAAAAATATATATATATTCGAAGATTTGCACAAAGTTTCACGATTTTCAAAGAAATCTTAAAATGACACAGAGATGCTTCCCCGGTCTTAATGGGTTAAGCCATTAAAACCGGGAAAGCATCTGTGTCATTTTATACTTTGGCTATTTAAAAAATAGCTTCGTGCCGCACTATGAGCTTGTAGATCTTAGAAATTTCAAATCTTTGCTCCTGGGGGTCCCTGGAACAAAAATATTTTGAGATGGGGGTCGGCGGCCAAACAAAATATATCATTTTGTGTGGTCCTTGACATGAAGAAGTTTGAGCGCCACTGATATCATAGAAATCATAGTTTTTCAGAAAACTGATTTATTTAGAAGACGTTTGTAGAATTGGCCTCAGGGCTTAATGGGTTAAGCTGTTTATGCACCCTCAGCCACTTTGTTCCGACACCGCTCTGTGTGTGTGTGTGTGTGTGTGTGTGTGTGTGTGTGTGTGTGTGTGTGTGTGTGTGTGTGTGTGTGTGTGTGTGTGTGTGTGTGTGTGTGTGTGTGTGTGTGTGTGTGTGTGTGTGTGTGTGTGTGTGTGTGTGTGCGTGCGTGCGGGTGTGCATGTGTGTGTGCGTGCGTTCAAGTGTGTGTGTGTATGACTGTGTGTGTGTGTATTAATTTTTGTGCGTGTGTGTTTGCGTGCGAGCGTGTGTGTGTTTGCATGCGAGCATGTGTGTGTGCGTGTGTGTGTGTGTGTGTGTGTGTGTGTGTGTGTGTGTGTGTGTCTCTCAGACAGATTGCGTTACCCCCCCTCCTCCCCTCCACTGTGGTTGAGTGCCATAGTGTTTAGGTAATAATGATGGGCTCCGTGCCTCCCCTGTCTGTCCCCCAGCGGGACGGCCGCGTACGAGGGTCCTCCTCAGGGCACGCAGCGTTCACATGCCTGGAGGTTTGTTTGTGTCGCTTTGTGATTGCCTTGTGTGTGAGTGTGTGTCTGTGTGTGTTTGTTTGTGTGTTTGTAATACCGTACTTGCGAGGACCAAACGTCCCCACAAGTATAGTAGAATTTGATAAATAGATGTCGTGAGGACCATTTTGCTGGTCCTAACAAGAAAGAAAGGTTGTTTTATGGTTTAAAAAGATTTTAAAGATAGGTTTACAATTCAGGCTGGGGTTAGGATTAGGATTAGGATAAGAGATGTAGAGGTCAGGTTTAGGTGTTAGGATTACAGTTTTCCTCTATTTTATATACTTAGTTGTGCGGGCAATGTCACAAACCGGAAAATAGGCGATTTACAGGCTCACGTGTCGCAGCGTGACACATTGTGAGCTTGTAGATCTGAAATTTTTTGGCTTTTGGCTTATGGTTAAAAATGCCCAAACATTTTCTAAATGGCATTCATGAAATCGGCGTCCTAAAATGTTGATGTCCTCACAAGTTTAGTAATACAAATGTGTGTGTGTGTGTGTTCTGCTTGGGACTCTGTGTGTGTGTGTGTGTGTGTGTGTGTGTGTGTGTGTGTGTGTGTGTGTGTGTGTGTGTGTGTGTGTGTGTGTGTGTGTGTGTGCGCGTGTGCGTGTGTGTGTGAGAGAAATAATCTAAGAACATCATTTTCTGCAGTGCATCCTGATTGCAGCGCCCGCTGAGCGCGTTGTCCAAACCATCAGGCTTCACATTGCTGCACGGGCTCGCCAAAGCACCGTACACACGTCGTACCGCGTCCGCGTGTCTTACGTGTGCTTTGCGACGCCTTGTGAGCTTGTAGATTGCCTATTCTCGACACACGACGACCCCGTCATACGACCAAGTATAGATTTGGCATTGCTCTCGGTCGTTTCCTCTCATCTCTGAGATTTTCCATCTGTCTTTCTGTGTGTGTGTCCCCTCTATTTTCTCCTCGCTGTGCTTTGTGCCGCTGTCCTCGAGAACCATCTCCTCGCCGCGTGCGTCGGGTTATTGGATTTGCTTTTACCTGGGGAGCTTGTCATTTCCGCTGGTTGCAAATCGAATGACAACACGCTTTTGTGAAATAATGGTTCGCGGAATTGGCCCGCGAAGAAACCCGTGGAGTGGGCTTCAGTATGACTGTCAAGGAAACCTCTCCATGATAATAATATTAATAATAATAATGTATTACATTTATATCTATAACTTTATCTTAATACCAAGTGCTTCACAGTAGTGAAGGTTTATAACCCGCCCCGCACAGGAGCCCAACCCGCCCCAACCCGTCCCGCAAAAATTGATGTAAATCAACGAGCCAGCCCATCTCGCAACCCGCCCCCAAAAAAACACACACACACACACACAAGCAAGTCCATTCATTTGCTTTCTAGTACTACTACTTCTGCTATTTTATTAAATGTAATCCTGAAAAGTAACAGTTTTGGACATGTTTCCACAATATAGAGACGATGTGCATGTGTGCGCGGTAGATCCTCTTGCAATTGACAATTGATATTGTGGTGTTGACTGCAACACTGTACACTGTCAGTGTACCTCGTGGAGAGGTGGGGGGGGGGGGGGGGGTCTTTTATAAGTCTGTGCCTAGAGGCCCATTGTCAGCTTATGATTTAACACCTCGCCAATAGTAGGAAATGGTGCATTCAGGTCTCCTAAGTGGGTGCAGGTCAGCCCGTGTGAACTTCAGATCTGGCGAGCAGCCTATGATCAGTGTTGCTAGATCTCACGAGAGTGTGTTGCTGACACACACACTGGTCTCCAACAACAGGGAAGCAATCGGGGTTGGGGCGTCTTGGTCTCACGAAAAACAATAAAATGTCATTTATTTGGTGAAGTTCCAAGCCTCAGGGCTCTTCCTCAGAACCTTAAATGGTCTGAGGAAGAGCCCTGAGGCTAGAAACGTTACCAAATACATTCAGCAAACAGGAGTGCTTTTTTTGGTGTGCTGATTTGTATTCTTTTTTTTATTTTATCCAGCCTAGTCTGTCCGGGATGTGTGTGTCTTTTGCAGTGGTGTAAAGTAAAGTACATTTACTCAAGTACTGTACTTAAGTACAATTCTGAGGTATTTTCAATAAATACTTTTACTTCTATTCCACTACATCTCAGAGGCAAATATTGTGCTTTTTACTCCACTACGTGTATTTGAAAATTTTAGTTACTTGTTACTTTGCAGATCATTTTGATACCAATACTTTTGTACTTTTACTCAAGTACATTTTGAATTCCGGACTTTTACTTACTCTTACGTAACAGAGCACTTCTACATCGCAGTATCGATACTTTTACATAAGTAAGTCTTGTCTCGGTTTCATCCCAGCGTCTTTGGTAGCCCCCCCCCCCCCCCCCGCCTCCACCCCACCAGGGTGATGCGCGGCAGCCATTTTGCATCAGAACACACTCACCGCACGACAGCTGGAAGGGAGAGAGAGGGGGGGGGGGGGGTAATGATTGAGCCAATTACACTGAGGACATGATTAGGAGGCCAGATGGAGGGAGAGCCAGGTTGGATTCTTTGCCAGGTCACCAGGGAAACCCCAGCTACTCTTTATGATTAGTGCTTTAGATCTTTAATGACCAATGTGGCACTTGGGTTTAACGTCTCGTCTGAAGGACGGCACAGCGCAGCAGCTGGGGGACGGGACTCCAGTCATCTAAAGCAGTGGTTTTCAACCTTTTTCAGGCCAAGGACCCCTAAATTGATATACATTTGGCCGCGGACCCCCATCTGAAAATGTTTCGTGCCAGGGACCCCCCAGAAGCAAAGATTTGAGTTAAAAATGTTCGCTTTGAAAAATACGTATTCAAACAAAGATTATGCACACATTTTCAAGATTTTTCAAAAATAGCAGATCTACAAGCTCATAGCGCGGCACTCGGTGCCGCGCTATGAGCTTGTATATCTGCTGTTTTTGAATAGCCAAAGCTAAGTGGTTAAAAGGATTGTGACGCTATGTTAACTGTGTGTAAATCTTTGAATATACCGGTATATATTTTTGAAGCGAACGTTTGTAACTCAAATCTTTGCTTCTAGGGGTCTCTATAGAAACAATAGCACACCTTATGTGTGCAATATTTTTTTTGGGGGGGGGGGGTGACTGTTCTTATGGCAGACCCCTGATTAGTGTTTGTGCCAAGTTTGGTGCGTATTGGGGAAAAAAATGGTGCACCTGTGGCTGTGGCCCCCTGGGGCTCTTGACGGGGGGCCCCTGGGGTCCACCCACGGGGGTCCCTGGTCTGACTATTCTCACAGCGGACCCCTAAACAGTGTTTGTGCCAAGTTTGCTGTGGATTGGAGCAAGTCCGGATGTTATGTTCCCACCTTTATGGGCAATTTCCGTGTAGGATTAGTCAAGTCAAGTCGATTGTATTTATAAAGCACGTTTAAAACACAAAAAGCCGTCAAATACAGAGCATACACATCCAAACAGAAAGACAATTAGCTGAGGTTAAAGGACGTGAAGGCAGGAGACAAGGGAATAGGGGTTAAGTGGCTTAATTCACAAAGCACCCCTGCTAAGGGTGAAATGCACCCCCGACTGTGTTGACAAACAAATGCTGTCTAAGTGCTCCGGTGCTATTTGCACATTATTTAAATGAGGTAGCATATACATATGCAAATTAAACTCATTGCAACAACAAAAAAAGTTTTATATTTCACAAACGGCAGTGATATAATGGCCACCTGCAGTTAGAGTGAAAATGAATAGTTTCTTCAGAGAGTTGGTGGTAATGTAAGTGAAGTGCATTTAGGCATAAGGGGTGTCACGCCCCCCACACACTTTGCAGTGATCATTACAGCAGTGACTGTAGACCAGCTATTCTCCAAGCCACCCGTTTAACCCATTAAGACCTGAGGCGATTCTTAAAAATGTTTTCTAAATCCTAATAGTTTTTTTTGAAAAAAGTCAAAAAAAAAAAATTTCAAGATTTTTCAAAAATAGCAGATGTACAAGCTCATAGCGCGGCACTCGGTGCCACGCTATGAGCTTGTATATCTGCTATTTTTTTATAGCCAAAGACATCTAAAGTGACACGATTTTACAAAATGTCTTCTAAATCCTAACAGTTTTCTGAAAACCTGTTGTGTTTCTTATATCAGTTTTTCCATGTCAACGACCACCCAAAATGATATGTATTTGGCCCACGGACCCCCATCTCAAAATATCTTTGTTCCAGGGACCCCCCAGTTTTTTTTTTTTTGCATGTGCATGAGTATGAGCTTGTAGATCTGCTATTTTTGAATAGCCAAAGAAATCAAAAAATGACACAGATGCGTTACCGGTCTTAATGGGTTAAATAACCTTTTCATCCATGGCACCCCTGAATTACCATGTTACTTTATAGCACCTTACATTAATGTCATATTACGGTGCGTAATATATATCATTATTATGTCAGTCTTTCCCCCTAAGATTACAGTATGTCTGGAGGAAAACCTGAGAGAAGATCTCATTTCCATGAGGACACTTTATTCTTGATGTTCAACCACTTGAACCCCCCTCAGCAATCCCTATTCTGGGAGGAAAATAGCCGATCTACAAGCTCACAAGCTTGTAAGCTTTATCTGCAATTTTTGACAGGGACATTTGCTGTGTAGATCACCAAAAAAAAGAACGTGCCAAGTACAGTGCAGTGCAACTCAGGTCTGTTTTAATAAGTATAGAGGGTCTAAGTGGTTAAACTGAAGTGCTCCTGGACTTGCGTCACAGCACCCTAGGGTGCCACGACACCCACTTTGAGAAACCCTGCTGTAGACAGGCGATGACATCGTCATGCCAGGCGTGCTCGTGAGCTGATGTTTTGGGGGGGGTGGGGGGGGGTTGTCAGACTCATTTCATGTTGCGGGCCGGATTACTTTCTGTCTGTCTGTGTGTGTGCATGCCATCCTAATGCTGAAAAAAAAAGAGGCACGGATGCTGTCATAGTATTTGGTCAAGCACTGATGCTTTTGTATGCTTTTGTATTTTCTGTCCGTGGTCGGGGTATTTATTGATTATGGGTCCATTGTTTGACGTGGAAATAACACCTGGTGCGAGGTAACGAGAGATCCAAAACCTCAGGGAGTCTACGTGAGACCTGAATTGTTTGATGGCTTATATATACAGTATATATATCTTTTGATATGGATACTGTATTTCTGGAATATACAGCTGAATGCCAAAATGCATGCACCGAGTCAGTTCTAAGACACAGGGTCAGGGCTCATCAATTCGTTCCGGTGAGGCGTTTATTTTTTATTTTCTGTTCGGTGCGGGGCCAGGGATTCTATTTGTCTGTTGGATTACTGACTGGACCAGGCTGTATAGTATTTTTTCATGTCAAGGACCCCCAACATGATATGAATTTGGCCGCGGACCCCCATCTCAAAATATTTTGTTCCAGGGACCCCCAGAAGCAAAGATTTGAGTTAACGTTTGCTTTAAAAGAATATATATATATTCAAAGATTTGCACACATTTTCACGATTTTTCAAAAATAGCAGATCTACAAGCTCGTAGCGCGGCACTCGGTGCCGCGCTACGAGCTTGTAGATCTGCTATTTTTGAATAGCCAAAGTGTAAAATAATGTTTTTTAGCTCAAATGAAAAAGTGACACAGATGCGTTCCAGGTCTCAAAGTGTTAAGTGAAGGTGGGGGGCCGCATGTGGCCCCCGGGCCGCCAGTTGCCCATTTATGGCCTAAATGAAAGAAACATTTCACTGCCCCTCTGCTCTGTAGGTACCACAGGCTGTGTCAAATATTATTTCCAGACAAAAGAGCATCAAATTGCAAGATGGTCGAGTCATTTCACTCTAATGAAACAAAACCGTTACGATGATGATTACTACCCTGGCATTTTGTCAGGTCGGCACCAGCCACACAAACTCCTGGGTTGCCAGTGCAAAGATGCCAGTGCACTGAGTGCAGTAATAAACAAGTAATGGCGTGCAGCCACCGTTTTATGCTTTGCCACGCGGATAATTGCAATCAGATGCAAAACGAGGGCAAATTGCACTCGGCTTCGAAAACTTTAAGGCCGTATTTATTTGCACTGTCATATCATAGTGCAATATCTTTAGTAGACTGGACCTATAGGGATGGGAAAGATAGCGTGTCAGCCAATATATATATATCGTCTCTGTCTGTTACTCAGGATCCTGTTTTCAGGATTCAAATGAAAAAAATAGCAAAAGTAGCAGATCTACAAGCTCGAAACGCGGCGCGAAGCGACGCGTTTTGAGTGTGACGCTGTAGTATGTTCAAGTATGGCGTTAATTTACGAAAAAAAAAACACTGTACTTAGTTGACCAGGGTCCCCCAGGGCTCTATAACTAGGCCCGCTAGTATTTCCCTCTACACCAAATCTCTTTGCAGAAAAGAGTTGCAACGTGACGTATTGTGAGCTTAGTAGATGTGCTTTTTTTTCCTGGAAAGTTTGCCCCAGAAAAAGGACGCTACATTTTGATTGATGAATTGTTTGATTGAATTGAATTGATTGAATACTTTATTAACATGCTTATTAACAGTACAAAATAAATGATACAATTATTAACACAAAAAACCCCAGTGGCTTCTCAATTCATCAGTAATACATATAATACAGACAATACAATACAATACAATACAATACAATACAATACAATACAATACAAATATACTACAAAACATGTTGGAATAAAACTCAGTAGAATCATAAGGTATATTTACAAAGAAAGTAGGGGAGGGGGGCGTGGGTCGGAGGATTCTACTATCAAGGTGTTCAAGGAGTTAAACTATGTTCACTTGTATTTTGATGAGAGGATTTCTTTTGGGTTATAGATATAGTTTTGAGTTTGGGAGTCGAGCTCCTTTATGCCTTTTGGTAGGTCATTCCACATTATGGTGGCAGCATGGTAGAATGCATTTTTACCCTTTTCAATGCATTCCACTAATGCATTCTACTACGCTCCATGTGGCTAAGTAGCCTTTACAAAAAGATGGTATTTGAAAGGCATGATGTACGGGTGGTAAGGGTTCATAGAACAAACCGAGGAGCACAATTTGTCCCTGTAACTGTTTGACTTTGCACAACAAGCCTCAAGGTTGACAGTGGGAACGCTATTTTTTACAGTCCGACTGCATCATCACAACAGATTCCATGGAGATAAAATGAGAAATTATACAATATCAAACTGTGTGAGCCCCAGCATTTAGCTGTAGCAAACACACACACACGCACGCATACTTGCAAGCTCTCTCTCTCGCGCACGCACGCACACACACTCCCACACTCCCACACACCATGACAATGCAAGTTTATGACTCACAGAGAGAGGCATTTGTCATGAATTTATTCAACTTGAAAAAGGAGAGCAGGAGTCCATTTCAACACTTTCATTTTTTTGTGTTTGCTGTTGGAAGTAATTTCCCTAACGTGTGTTGAAATCTGATGTGAATTGTTTACAGTAAGCTCTCAAGGGGAACCTCGCATAAACTAGACTATGTGGAGTAGAATAGATTAGAATAGAATAGAGTAGAATATAATATAATATGATATAATAGAATAGAATAAAATCATTATTGATTGATTGATTGATGTACTTTATTTAGTAAGACATGAGAACACCAGTACATGGAAGTACAAATTCACAATACAAGGTCTACTAAACTGGGAGTCTCATTAAGCACTAAGCTTGTTTAAGATGAGATCCCCATGCACACAAATCATGATGACATATAAGAGACAGACAGATATACACACTACTATACAGAAAGTCATACAATCAGCTTACAGGTTACTGGTATGAAGAGTGACATTTTTTTTACAAAAGAAGAAAAATAAAAAGGGGGGGTTAGGGGGGGTAGGTTAAGACTTAGACAGGGGGCATTTTCGAATTGCAGCCTCCTGAAGGTGTATCTTTAGGGCAGTTTTGAAGGTGAGTAGGGTTTTACACTCCTTTACTCCTTTTGGTAGGGCATTCCACATTTTTGATGAATAGCATGAGAAAGAGTTCATTCCCTTTGTTGAGCCAAATCTGGGTTGCACATGATTTGTGGAGCTGCCTCTGGTGTTATGACCGTGGACTTCATTAACATTTAGGAAGTATTTAGACAAATACAGGGGGATCCCAATGTTGTGGTGTATCTTGAAGACCAGGCCCATAGCAAGTTGCTGTACTCTGTCCTCAACCCTAAGCCATCCAAGCCTAGCAAAATGAGCAGGGTTTAGATGGGTTTTGTAGTTGAGGCCAAGAAGTAGCCTTACTAGTTTGTTTTGGGATGTTTGGAGCCTTGTTTTTAAGGCCTTGGAGGTGTTGTGATACCATGAAGTGCATGCATAATCATAATAACCTTGTATGAGGGCCCCTGCAAGAATCTTCAGAGTATTCATACTGACTAGACGTTCAATCCTATTCAAAAAGCGTGTTCTTTGGTTAACCAATCATGGACTTACTGTAGAAAGGATTTTCCTTGGAGTTCTCAAATGTTTTTTGTTTTTTTTAACATTTATTAACTTTAAATAACTGTGAAGGGGAAAGTCCGGAACATGGAAGAAAAATGGAACATCAGATGAACATCAGATGAACATCAGATGTGCATCTGTGTCAGATTATCTGACACAGATGCACAACAACAGAATGTTTTCGTTTTCCTTCTCTTTTACATGTACATGTAATCTATAAGCTGCAAATGACACAGCACTGAGCTGATAAAAGCTGCTTTCTAAACACAGCTTCAGTGGTGGAAAGTAACTAAGTACATGTACTCAAGTACTGTACTTAAGTACAATTTTGAGATATTTGTACTTTACTTGAGTATTTCCAATTTCCAATGCTTTTACAAAAGGGAAGGACGCTGGAGCAGCACGGACTATTTAAGCCTTTTATTTATGCAGTGCAAGTAATAAGAATGACTGACGTTTCGGTCTTTCGACCTTCCTCAGAGTCATTCCAATGCTTTTACTTCTACTCCACTACATCTCAGAGGCAAATATTGTACTTTTACTCCACTACAACCATTTGAAAGCTTTAGTTACTAGTTACTTTGTAGATTATGATTATTATTACAAAACATACTGTAAACACTTCAGCCCTATATATATTTCGGCCATTTGAAAATAGCCAATCTACAAGCTCACAATGCGTCGCATGAGCTTGTAGATCTGCTATTTTCAAAATATTTTTATACATTTGAAAACTAGTGAAATGGGACATTCTGCAAAATGAGTACTTTCACTTTTCGTACTTAAGTACATTTTGATGCATGCACTTTTGTACTTTGTACTCGAGTACATTTTTAATTCCAGACTTTTACTTGTGACAGAGTATTTTTACATTGCAGTATTGATACTTTTACTTAAGTAAAACAATGTAAGTACTTTTTCCACCACTGCACAGCTTTAGACGATCACGTCAGCTATAATGTCATTCTTATATAAACTAACAAAAGGGCATGCTTTGCACTACCTCACTAATTATATGTAAATATCCAAGTCATTGCAAGAGGCTATAGCTGTAGCTGTCTATGAGAGGGTCTTTGTGTCTGTCTGTGATTGTCTGTGTGTCCCGGTAGTGATGTGCGGGTCGTCCTGTAACCCAGGGTGACCTGTGGGTTAGGGTGGTTTTGGGTAAGCTTATTTGACGCAATTGTCGCAGGTGTGGGCGGGCGGGTCATCCCTGGCCCACAATAAAATGAATGGTACGGGTTGGGTTAGGGTCATTAACTGATTCAGCGCCAATGAAATAAAAAAATAATTGTTCCAGCAATTTTTCAATGTTCTTATACCCTTTTCAAGGGTATAAGAGGCTTATACCCTTATACCCTTTTTCTTAGTCACAGAATATTTATCTCCAGTATAATCGATCCCCTGATGGGTGCACTGTTAAATAATTCACAGCGAATTCACAGTAAATTACTGGATAATAATTGCCGCACTTTCACAGTAAGTTTCACAGTAATTATCTCACAGTAAATGACTGTAATTTCACAGCTGTGAAATTACAGTCATTTACTGTGATTTACCAGTATGTAGTACAGTTATTTACTGTATATATTATTACCATTACTGTGAAAGTAATGTCATTTACTGTGATTTACCAGTATGTAGTACAGTTATTTACTGTATATATTATTACCATTACTGTGAAAGTAATGTCATTTACTGTGATTTACCAGTATGTAGTACAGTTATTTACTGTATATATTATTACCATTACTGTGAAAGTAATGTAATTTACCAGTATGTAGTACAGTTATTTACTGTATATATTATTACCATTACTGTGAAAGTAATTTCATTTACTGTAAATTTACATACAGTAAAGTATTGTACAATTTACTTTAACTGTGATTTTACCATACATACACAAACATGCTTTGTGGATCTGCTCAATGAAAAAAAGAAAACAAGGACTATTAATGTAAACTTTTTATTTAACAATTAGTTAAAGTGCAACTTTTCAACATTTAAAAATTTAAATGAACTGTTCCTTTAAAGCAGTGGTTTTCAACCAGTGGTCCGGGGACCACCAGTGGCTCTTGAGGATTCCAGGTGGTCCCCAGCTAAATGGAGTTGGAAACCAGTATTTGGTTTCCAACCATTATAGTTCTTTAACTCTTGAGCGTAAAGTGAAAGTTTAATACTGTAACACATTAAAAAGGTTAATGTTTTTCACCAATGAGTTCTGCTTATAGGTCTACATCTTAACAGACCATTAACAAATGCAACATCAATACTGTACTGAATGAAGTGGTCCAAACTTGTAAACACTCACTACACCATGTATTGTTGGCAGACAATGGTTATTAGCTTGTTCAAAATTACCTTACATTACCATATTTCCCAAAATCTATGAAAACAAACTTAAAAATGAGAGAAAACATTTTAATATTCAAATTTATTTCAGAAAACAGGCAGCAATGCGTCCCTGAGCAAGACTCTTAACCCGTTATTGCTTTCCAAATGCCGTGGAATAAATGCAGAGGACACATCGTATGTGCAAAATACAGTGACACAAGATACCCCCATAAAAAACGAGGGTGTGTAAGAACCATTAGTGCAACTCCAAACACTGTAACAAGAAGAGCCTGAAGCTTCAAGTCTTCCATGAAGCTGTAAACATTTGACTCCTTTTTGACTGTAAGAACAACAGTCTATTGTCCATGAAAGAACAGTATTGTCCATGAGAAGGTAACCATTGTACTGTATGCACAAGGAAAACACATTAGAGTGTGGTGGGGTACCCTAAGTTGGACTTGCGTTTGTTTGTCTTGCGTTCGTTTCACTTGTGTTCCTTGGGATGCCTCCCTCGCGCTCTGGAGCATAACGAAGCCACTTCTTCACAGTTTCACTGGAGTCCTTGTGGGTCAGCTTGCGGTTGAACTGCCGAGCAGCAGCTGAAAGACAAAATTACAAAAATAAGAGTGAGGAAGAGAGAGAGAGAGTGTGTGTATATCCCGTACAACTTCTTGTTATAATAAGAAAATCAGTCTCACTCTGTACAGTAACACAAGCTACAATCTGGACTGGAAAGAGGAGCAAACGGCTAGCCTGGCTCTATCCAGGTAATAACATTTGCATCCGAGCACCTCTAAAGCTCACCAATTAGGTTGTATTTTTTTGGTTTATTTATTATAGCTTGCACTTTCACCATCACCTGATTCCAACCTAACCTTTGTTAGATTAAGTTTTGTCATTTCATGCTTTATTCTTCAACAGGGGATTACAGAGAGACATGAAACAAGGGCAGAGAGGAAACATGCAATACATTATAGGAGTTGGATTCAAACTCGGTTCTATATGGCTCACAAAGAGCATAATTATGTTCTGAATCACCATCAGTCACACCTCACTCGATAAACTTAAGCTATTAAGTAGTTTGCAGGGGAGGAAACTCACCAAACATGCAGTCTTGTATTGCTGTTTCCTTGAATGGCTTCTTGCTGCTGCAACTGGGCTCTTTCCAGCCCAGTTGTACTGACAGGCCAAGGCGTTAGTCAGAGCAGTTGCCAGCATTCGTCTGATCAGGTTCTCTGAATTGGTGCCTCCTACCAGAGCCAGGCGAGCAATCTAAATCAGACGAGAGAAACAAATAGGCCATTGAGCTATGTTCTGTGGGACATATGTTAGAAACAGCACAACAGCAACTCTTATATGTGTGTGTGTGTGTGTGTGTGTGTGTGTGTGTGTGTGTGTGTGTGTGTGTGTGTGTGTGAGAGAATATATTCTAATAACAATCATTGTGATCAAGTGTTTATTCAGTAACAGGGGTCTCCCCTTCCCTACAGCTCTTTAGTAAACAGAAAATGCAGTTTCAGTATCCTATCAGGAGAGAGAACTCATACAGATTACAGTAATTGAATACACAGGACCACAAAACAGCCCTCAGGGCTTTTTGTTATCCTTGGCTTTTAGCAGCCCCTGTACTTTTTTCAAACTGTTGATAAAGTATTCAATCAAAGAGGGCAGATGAACAAAGAAGAGAGCAATGATCATCATCAGAATATAGAGATTTAACCTTTTCACACACACAGAGATCATAAAATGTCTACAAATGTTAGATGACCGTCTTGTTCACTTACCATTGCAACCATGATCAGGCACTGACTGCATGGGATCAAACTGGTTGCAGTTTCCTCTAAAGAAGTCTAGAGGGAAAAACAAATGCTTTAACATTTACACAAAAAACATGACTAGTGTGATTTGATTTGTCTACAAAGATATTACTTTACATTTTAGTAGTAAATTGGGTTAATTAGTGAGGAATACAATGGCATACCATTTTGTGCACGTTGTGGGGGTCCAACGGGGGTGTACTGCACCGAGCCATATCCCATTCCCGATATCCCTGTAGAAACAAAATCAAAATCATTAGTTATATTTCATTACAGTTTGGGAGTAGCAACACAACGTGATGTTGCAGCATATTGTTGTCAACTACCACAGGATGTCTGAACACAAAATCTGAATTGTAAGTCATACTAATGTCAAATAGTATTCCTTGAGTTCTGTGTCCCGGTCTCTCAAAACGTTAGTGTAGTGAAAGAGTAGGGTATCATACCAGTACTTGTGCAGCTGGTGGTAATGGGCTGCACCAAATCCTGACATCACAGCTGAAACACACAGTAGGAAATGCACAAGGCAGTTAAGTTATTAGCGTATGACACTATTGTAACCTCCCATGTAAGGAAATGTATGATTTCCTTTCAGCTGATCCCTTGCTCTGACCCAGGGATAAAATAAAGGGATGAAAGCTAAATACACTGTCCCAATTTTCACTTTCATGAAAAACGTCATAAAACACACATGACACAACACAGATGTTTAAACATGCCAGAATGTTCAAACATGCCAGAATATTATGTTATGTGACTGCTGACTGTTTGATAACTCACAATTATGAGCTTGCTCAGGTGGAGATTGCAGGTAGTTGCCATCTGTGCCAGTAACCAGATCTACAAGGGGCAATGGAAAACAAGTTGTGACAAAATGTATACAGAGTGCTCCATCTAAAAGCATGGTGTTCTACTACACATATCTATTATCGTGACATACCATTCCTTGCAAGTTGTGAGGGTAGAGTTTTGTAGTGAGCTGGAGTTGATCTTGGTGTTATATCTGAAATGCATACACATTTTAATTTAGATAACATGTCTTCTGTTGCATGCATGATGCCAGCTCAAGAAAAAACACACATGATATGGGTTCACTTACTGTTATTTGGATCAGGAGACAGCAAATGGTTTAAATAGCCAAAGCTGCCATTCAATGAATCTAAAAAGGTAAACCAGCCATTGTGAGTTTAAGCAAATTGTGTTTAAACAGTTATCCAATTGATGTTTTAGCATTGATAGCAACAGAACATACCATTCATTTCCTGGTCTGGGGACCGCACAGCTCGAGGCTTGCTGGATTTTGGTGTCTCTCCTACAACATAATATAGTTGGCATAATGTTATTCACAATGTATTTATTTTGGGCTAAAACTATATAGGCTAACTGCAACCAATGCACAAGCCCAGTGTTGTAATCAAAATGGTCAGTTTTGTGTTGGTACAATGTCAGACAGGTGTAATTTGTTATTAACTGTGTTGCAGTGATCACAGGGCTATATTGTCCAAGAGTTCCAAGACTGCCAAATAAAATAAATGCATTGCATTGTGTCAATACCTGGGAAACCCACTTCAGGTGGTTTGGCAAACCGTCTTCTTTTAACATCGCCACCCGATTGGTCATCAGAGTCTGAGTGCTCATACTGGGGATTTGCCCTAAAGAAAACACAATATACAGAATGTAGTCATACTATGTTTATTAGCCAAGTCTACAGTCTGAATATATAGGACCACAATGGGAACAAGCCATCAGGCCTTTGTGTTATACAGTACCTAATTGTACCGCTGTACTAGTTGCAAATTGTAATTATAGTATTCAATAAATCATACCTTGAACAATACCTACACATCACCAATGCTGCTCCAACACCCTAGCGTGAGCTGATCTATGATTGGTCTAGCATGAGGCAAGCCATTATTATGAGGCAATGTCAGCTGACCTGTGTGGTTAGCTGAATCCATGTGGTAGCATAAGCTGAGCTGTGATTGGTGTGATCGCATGGTGATAGAAATAAGGAGAGAGGTACAGACTAACACTAGACAGCAGGCCCTATCAGGGCCACGCTGAGGGGAGAGAGACAAGAAAAAGAAAAAGAAAAGAGTAATCACTATACCTGGATCTTCTTTTCTGCCGTAGTTCTCCATCGTCCTCAGATTCTATGTGGGAGGTTGGACACATTGTTGAGGTGTACTTGGTCTCTCGTCGCTTAGCTTCATCAAAGGTCTCTGGAAAGAGCACAGGGAAAATGACATTTAACATGACTGCAGTCAGTGTTGAATCAAAACATATGTAATACTTGGTTTAGTTGGTGGTTACAAATGTAATTGTACTGTAAATTAACCGTGACACAAACAATCCAGGTGTGCTTGTATCATGTATTTGACAAGGCAGCACACATTATGCAATATATAAAACTATTTATGAATAATTATTATCTACATCAGCACTAATTTCCCACTAGAGACACATTCTATATCCTAAAAAACAAACAAAACAAAGACTAGCTGATTTACAAGCTTAAAAAAAAGGCATCTTATAAGATCAAAAGCTTTTAAATCTACAATTTTCACTATTCAAATGTTGTGAAAGTATGAAATAGGGCTTCTTATTTTTTTTGGCATTAGTATATGCAAACAATATAAAGAGTGCACACATTATAGAGACTATTTAACATGATGAATACATGTGTGCCTTGACACAAAATCTTTGAAAACCACTAGTTTAGTTTAGCCCTACAACACAAACATATTCATTTTTAGTATCAGATGGCCTATTGCAAATACATCAGCTGGTACTGTAATACAGTGGTTCTCAACCATTTCAGGCCTCGACCCCCAAAAAGAATGATATTTGAAGTGGGGACCCCCCAATATAATGATATTTGAACTGGGGACCCCTCACCCAGACAAGCACTTGGAATTGTAGGAGTTGAGGCATTACATTTAGTCTGACATGGTTCCAGATAAATATTGTGAAAATAGCTGATCTACAAGCTCACAATGAAAGCTTGTAGATCTGCTATTTTCACAATGTTTGCCTCTTTCTAGTCTTTTTTTCCTTTTGTTTTGGCAACACATCCCCCCCCCCATTTTTCAATGTCATCTGCGGACCCCCCGGAAATCATGTGGCGACCCCCTAGGGGTCCCGACCCACAGGTTGAGAACCACTGCAGTAATACTTGGTTTTTGGTCATTTAGAAAACATTGTCAACATCTTACACTAATATTGCATTAAAAACAAAAAGAGGGAAAAGCTGCATTGCAGGGTGAAATGAGCTGAAATAACATTGCACAATTGTACATTTAGATCAACATCAAGGTTGAGCTCATTATTAATCTTAACTTCATAAAATACCAGCGTAAACGAATGTCTAACTTTAATCAAATAAACAGGACCAATGCAGCCCCCTGGACCATAGCTCTGAAACATGACCGTCATATCATGACAGTCATGGATAAACTTCAACCTGGTGTTTGCATTTTCTCCATTTTTCTC
This sequence comes from Gymnoscopelus braueri, assembly GCF_963280865.1. Classification (NCBI taxonomy): domain Eukaryota; kingdom Metazoa; phylum Chordata; class Actinopteri; order Myctophiformes; family Myctophidae; genus Gymnoscopelus; species Gymnoscopelus braueri. Next base: position 38,915,361 of record NC_137622.1, read on the forward strand.
TTGTACATCTACATAAACGTTCAGATTTCAAATATAAAGTGCTTAACCTATGGCCACGGATGTTACAATTATGTTCGGGCCCTCAGAAGTACCCGTATATTCCGTATTGTTCAATAAAAAGCTTTTTAATCCGATTGGTGGACATTTTCTCCGTATTTTCACCATGCTTTCAACTAAGCGACCCTATCGGTCGGGAGGTGTATTGCACTCCTCTGATACATTATAACTCTATGAGCAAATGGCCACCGATCGGATTAAAATGATTTTTATTGAACAATACGGAACATTCGGGTACTTTTGAGGACCCATACATAATTGTAACATCCATGGCCATGGGGTCAGCACTTTATATTTGAAATCTTAACGTTTATGTAGATGTACGGCCCGTACATCTACATAAACGTTAAGATTTCAATGGAGAACGTGCAAACAAGCTAGCCGACGAACATGACATTAAAAGCCCCACCGACGAGTGCCTGTGCACGGCAGCAATCTCACACACACACCGGCTTGGCGTGCGTCGTAACGTTAAAGTTAAGGTGTGTGAGGGAAACGCATTTAAACTTATATACAGAGTCTACAGACATGAACAGCACATCATTTGTTGGAGCAAGACTGAACGACAGCATGCACAAGTTCACAACTAGACTAGTAATCATTAAAGTGGAGGGGGGAAATGAGGATGACTGACTTACCTCAGAGACACGTTTCTGGCTGCTTCTCCCCGCTTCTCTATGGAAGATAATATTGGACTTTATTATCTGCAAAGATTTTTTCTAACCTCGCAAATATTTTGCATTCGTCAGTCGTATTTATATTGAACCTCGCAAATATTAGGCATTCGTCAGTCGTATATTTATTAACGTCGCAAATATTAGGCATTCGTCAGTCGTATATTTATTAACGTCGCAAATATTAGGCATTCGTCAGTCGTAAAAAAATCAGCATTGTAAATATAAAATCGAGCTCTGTAAAAAGTCAAGCTCTGTAGTTATTATTTGCACATTTGTCGCCTGCTTTTTACATGTTATGTTACATGTTTTTATGTGCGCAATAATGTCCAATTCCTCCCTCTCCAACTCTGTAATTTACACCTGGCAAATAATCTTTATGGCTAATAACTCGCAAATGAATTCACAAATGTTTTGACTGCTTCACTCGTGTTTTCTGGTATCTGCAAGTAAAAAAAAATCGAGCTCTGTAACTACGACGCACAATATATGCTTTGTGGATCTGATTTCTACACATGTGCGCATTGCCTTCTACAAGTGACGCACACATTACGATTGTGGATCTGATGTCTACACATGTGTGACTCCTCTTTTTCAGCTTGTGGCCGCGTGTCATTTGTGACGTATTTTTGTCCAATCTGAGGCTAGCGTCACTTGCAGAAACAGTGTGTCGCGTGTAAACAGTGCGTCGTGTGTATCAGCCCCCCACCCCTTCCCGTGGGCTGCAGTTATTACACAATCCAGCAGGAGGCACCATTGTGTATACAATAGGGCTTAAATGTTTAATGTATGGTTTTATAATATAATAATGTATATCTGCAAAGTAACTAGTAGGCCTAACTAAAGTTTTCAAATAATTGTAGTGGAGTGAAAGTACAATATTTGCCTCTGAGATGTAGTGGAGTAGAAGTAAAAGTACTGCAAACTGGAAATACTCCAGTAAAGTAAAAATACCTCAAAATTGTAATTGTAAATTAAGTACAGTACTTGAGTATATATATATATATATATATATATATATATATATATATATATATACATACATGATTATAATATAACATTATGGCTACATCAATGTTAGACAGATGGACAGATATATCTATCTATAAAACCGCTCTAAAAGAGCACTTGGCTGCAATTCGAAACTGGCCCCTGTATAAATCTCATTTTTTGTGCTTGTGCTCTAATTTGTGCCGTTGAAATTGTGCTACTTAATTATTTTGAATATACATTTAAAATAAATAAAACTCCTCTGTCTCTGTGCAGTGCGCCGATTACCTCTAAGTATGTTCACCTGCTGTGCCCTAATTTCCCTGGTACAGTCAGTCAGTCAGTCAGTCAGTCAGTCAAATACAGTATAAGCGTATACAGGGTATCTTCACATTTCTAAAGTGATAGTTTAAGGACTTTTAAGACCTTTTTAATACCTCTAAATCGAAAAAAAGTTACAAAATATATATACTATAAAAAATATTATATTATAAAATAAAACTATACAAATTGTCAAATATGACCTAAGAAAGAGGCAAACATTGTGAAAATAGCCGATCTACAAGCTCACAAATGCGAGGTGTTTTGAGCTTGTAGATCTGCTATTTTTGCAATGTATTTATCTGTGGAGCCGAGTCAAACTAAATTTAACATCTCAACTCCTTTTTTGGGGGATTATTTTGGGGGGTCACGGCCTGAAAAGTTTGGGAACCCTTGTTATAGGCTATAGCTATCACAATAATATATCAACGATTAAAACTAGACAAGCTTACAGGAAATCTATAAATTGGTTAGGCTTTTTTTTAGCACAGTAACAAAATCTCTCCTCACCTTAATGTTGGTGTATCACACAATAAATGCCCAGTTAGAAATTAGCATGATGTCATGTCACATATCAACATGGTGAAACAGCAACCTGTGTTTATTAGCTGTAAATAAGCACTGTGACACCATGATAGATATTCAGATTTGTTCAGGTTTTTATTGTAGGGATAGCCCTTTGGGGTGCAGCATCTCATTTTCGAGGGGGTCCCATAAAAACATTAACAACAGACAGATACACACATACAATACAAGTATACAGATACATTCAAACACAGATAGCTTGCTCACCCTCTTCCACCCACCCCACCAACCAACACCACATCATCAGCTGTTAAACAACAGAAGAGAAGGAAGGGCACAGTGCAACTACTATCAGTGTATATATCCCTACAGGTACAGTCAATTTAGAAGCATAAACAATTGAGTGAGGTGAACATGAGGCAGTGATGAGTTCCATATAGACCTCAAGACAAACCGGCACAAGGAGTCATATAAAACATTAAGAGGCTTAAGATGAGGTTCTGTGGTGTTCTGCATACACAACATCAGCATAATCTATAATAGGAAGTAACACTTGAGAGATTATTATTTTCCTAACTTCAAATGAAAAGCAATTAATTGAACGGTAGAGTGAACTCAGGCAACCTAGCTATAGCTACTGTATACACTACATTATTTTGTGAAAAGAATAAACAGACAGACAGACAGACAGACAGACATAGATTGTCTGCTGTATATCTATGTCTGTCTGTCTGTCTGTTGTTGTTTTTTTGCGGAATGTTGTGGAATATTGTGGAATACACCAACATTAAGGTGAGGAGAGATAAAAAAGGGGGGAGAAAAAACCCTCCTGCAGTGTTCGCTGCCGCGAGCGGGGATGGGGCGTATGGGAGGGTAATTCTCCTGGACACTATAGGTTGAACGTCTAGGTTGGAGTCTTGTTGTGATGCCAATTACCAATTCAGTCATCTAGCTTGGTGTCTCCCCCAATGACCCCATGTGACCTAGGCAAACATTCAGCAGAATAGAAGATCTATAAGTTCATAGATGGAAAAAGAAATGGACCACGTATACTCTGTTTTTCAGACCAAGGACCCCTTAGCTGAGAGAGAGATGAAGCAGGGACCCCCACTACATATTGTAGTAAAAATTAAATTGAGTTGCAGATTAAACTCATTCATTTCATAGATAGCTTCATAGACTTGTTTTACAGCACTCATCAGTGTTGTGGAAATTAATATTCTTTATCTGTTTACATATCTTTTCTATTCATATGTTGGAGTCATGCTAATGTGTATTTTCAGACATTAACCCTCAGTACTTTGTCTGCTCTTTTTTCCCCTCTACACCAAACCTATTAACAGTCATGCAAACAGCCCCGAGGTGAAAAAGGTGACATGTTGTTTTCTTTCGGGTCAGGTGTCACACAATTGCCCTATTTGGGTTCAAAAAGGTGACTGTAGCTGAAAAGTGACACTTTTGCATGTCTGTATTAACCGAAAATAGCCGATCTACAAGCCCACGTGTCGCAGCGCTGTGTTGTTGGCTTGAAGATTGGCTATTTTCAACAGAGCAGATCTACATGCCCACAAGGGGTTGCAGCACGTGTTGTTGGCTTGTAGATCTGCTATTTTCTGCAAATGTTCCCCCCAGAATAGGGGGGGGGGGGGTTCTTTTAATCATCTGGGGACCCCCCAAAATAATTTGGGGATCCCCCTGGGTGTCCCGACCCCCAGTTTGAGAACCACTGACCTAGAGGATGTTAGCCTTATTAATCTGGTACTGATAATTGATTTGGTTTTCAACATTCTTAGTACAAAACAAAATATGTTTTGGTCTCTTTACTTACTGTATGTGCATTGTAGAAATTGCTTTTTCAATCTATGTTCCCATCATGTTAACCTTTCTGGTCAGAACACAGCTCATTAACTTGTATATTTGTACAATGTATAGCAGTGAATTACAGATTTATATTTCAAGACACAATTATATGATAACATAAGGTGCACCTTTATTGACTCCCAGAGGGGAAAATTAAATATACAGTATTATAATACAACAACATTTCAGTATGAATAACCTACATGGTTATCAATTACTACATAATTGATAACCATGTTTTGCATTAGTTCTGTTATTAGTCGTCTTGTCTTTTCCCAAAAAATAGTGGTAAGGTGATCTGACTGCAAATACAAATACAAGCCTATTAATTTATTCAAATACACTGGCGTGATAGCTTGGCACATGTGCTCATTTGTGGTGTATCCCCCTGGAGACAAATGCACCAATACAAGGCTATGGTAACAGTCATGTATACTGTTCACTTAATATCAGAATACTGATTGATTTAAGCTGTTACAATTCCAAACATGCAAACATGACCCACTTTAATTACTTCAGTCTATATTAGTGACTAGTATTACAATATTATTGTCTTTTTTGTGTCCAATGTAGCTTGTAGATTGGCTATTTTTGCTACTTTTGTGTGACATAGAATGGCGAAGTACAGCATCAATTTACGAAAAAAGTTAAAATATGGAGATAAGAGGTGACTGCCCGACAGTATATGCAATGTGGCTCTCTGGAGTCAGTGTGGAAATATAATGGCCCTCTCCATCATCAAATTTGGATGGAGGTTCTGGCCAAGCCTGCCTTGGCAAAATTAATGTTTCACCAAAGTTGAACTCAAATGCAAGGCATGTAATGTGTATTATTTTCATCAGCTTCACACCTCCTGCATAGTAAAATCCTCAGTGTTAATTTAACCAAGAGTGTACAAATGTAACCAAATGCACCCGTTACAGGTACACTGGGTTACAATTAAACACACACTTATAGTTTAACACTGAGGATTTTACTATGTGATTGGTAGAATAATGTTTCTCATGTTGTTCCTGCAATCACACACACTGTTCCTACAGCCATAGAACCATGTCAGTCATAATTATGTGGGGTTGGGGGTGCAGTTAGGCTTGAGGAGAGGCAGGGACAACGTCACACAACGTCCTGCTCCAGAACATCTACTAGGTGGCTGGGATGAGTGTAGGCGCCTGGTAGGTGCTCTCTGGTGTGAGAGGAGAAACGAGATGTACATCTGTTCGTCAGAGGACAAGCAGCAGGCCCTGAATGCAAAAAGGATATGTACATATAAAATATTAGATTTTCATCAGTCTATTTTGAACATCACACTTATTATTTATTCTTCTATGTACACCGTCTTGCACACAGAAGTACATTTGACTTGGTGAGGTTGGTGTACTGCAATAAGCAGACAAACGTGACGTTTTGCTCATAAAATGTCAATGTCATGAGAATGGATTTTTATTGCATTCATGTGTGAAAAGCTTGACTTACAAATATATTGATCCTAAATGGAAATTTTGCTCTGGAACCAAATGGACCAGTAAGCGTTAGAAATGAAATACAAGATGTGATATAATACAATACAACACAAGACATACCTGCTACTGGTGTCTGCAGGCTGGTATCCACGCTGTCCGGTTGTCAGGACCCCCCCCCCCCCACACACACACACACACACACACACACAGGTGTTATTATTATAATTAAAAAATGGCAGATCTACAAGCTCATAACAAGCGCACAATTATATGTCTCATTTAATGCCCTAATGCAGGGGTCTTCAACGTTTTCCAGGCCAAGGACCCCTTAGCTGAGATGAAGCAGGGACCCCCACTACTTATTGTATAACATTGTGTGCAGATTAAACTTTTTCATAGATTTCATAGATAGCTTCATAGACTTGACAGCAATATCATCACTGTTGGATTCATGTTGATGTGTATTTTCAGACAGTTAACCACTTAAAAACCCTAAATCAGGGGTCTTCAACCTTTTCAGGCCAGGGACCCCCAAACTGATGGGGAGATGGAGCAGGGACCCCTACCCTACGAGGCTACCACATACATTGTATATTTATGTATACAATTGTGTTTTATATTGCCTGCTCCTACGCACCTGCCCCAGTAGGTGTGCAAAATAAAAATTCTCTACAAAATATGTATAAACATAAACATACCATGTTATTGTGCATTGTGCCTCCATTTATCTGTTTGCTATGGATTCATGTTATATTTAAAGACAATTTGACATTTTGGGGGATAAAAGGTAAAAAAAAAGGAAGAAAAAAAATCAAACAAAAATATTGTTTAATCAAACAACAATTTCGCGGACCCCCTAGGGGTCACGGACCCCCTGTTGAAGACCTCTGCCCTAAATAATTGTACGTAGCCTACTTGATCTGCTCCTTTTCCCTCTACATCAAACCTCTTTGCTAAAATAGCCGATCTACAAGCTCACAATGTGAGCTGCTATTTTTGGCTAATGTTCCCCTCAGAAAAAGGAATTCTAGGGTTCTGGACAAGTTAATGTAAAAAAAAAAAAGTTCCTATCACACAAACATCCCCCCTGTAGTAACTCTGAGGACGCCCTAGGGGTCTCGGACCCCCTAGGGGTCCCGGACCCCCTGTTGAAGACCCCTGCTTAATGTAATGGGTTACATAAAGGGGAGCTAAGTTGCTAAAGATGGCTAACAACAACAACAGTAAAATCGTTTTTACGTCAAATGTAACCATATAAATCTTAATGAAATATAAAATATAGTCTCTCAGGATCTAATGAGCATATATAGTGATCGGTGATAATGTTATTCATGCCCCACTCAGCCTATAAACCATGATGATGCTAACGCGCTAGCATCGTTAGCATGGTTCTTCCTTTAATTTCTACATAATAAATAAGCTAAATATTATTTAAAATATGAAATATAAAATCGGGTCTTATAGGGTCTAATTGGAGCATAATAGTGATCAGTGATTATGTTATTCATACCCCACTCAGCCTGTAAACCCCTGTTAATATGACGTTAGCATAGTCGTTAGCATGGTCCTGCTACATAATAAACTAAGCTAAATGTATTTCAAATAATATAAAAATTAAATAATATATGATGAGTCTTTCTTAGGTCTAATACTGTTCAGTGTTTAGTGATTATGCCCCAGTAATCATTATAGGCAATTGATTATAGGCACTTTACCTGTATGCTCTGCTGCAGTGATGTCCTCACGCACTGTTTTTGCAAGTGACGCTTAAAAAAGGAGTCACACATGTGTAGACATCAGATCCACAACCGTAATGTGTGCGTCACTTGTAGAAGGCAATGCGCACATGTGTAGAAATCAGATCCACAAAGCATATATTGTGCGTCGTAGTTACAGAGCTCGATTTTTTTTATTTACTTGCAGATACCAGAAAACACGAGTGAAGCAGTCAAAACATTTGTGAATTCATTTGCGAGTTATTAGCCATAAAGATTATTTGCCAGGTGTAAATTACAGAGTTGGAGAGGGAGGAATTGGACATTATTGCGCACATAAAAACATGTAACATAACATGTAAAAAGCAGGCGACAAATGTGCAAATAATAACTACAGAGCTTGACTTTTTACAGAGCTCGATTTTATATTTACAATGCTGATTTTTTTACGACTGACGAATGCCTAATATTTGCGACGTTAATAAATATACGACTGACGAATGCCTAATATTTGCGACGTTAATAAATATACGACTGACGAATGCCTAATATTTGCGAGGTTCAATATAAATACGACTGACGAATGCAAAATATTTGCGAGGTTAGAAAAAATCTTTGCAGATAATAAAGTCCAATATTATCTTCCATACTTCTCCCCATAGCATTTCCCTCTCGAAATGGATGCAGTTTTGCGCCAAATCCCACAATGCAGAGCGGTTCAAGTACTTAAAGTAATTAGTTGTGATATCACAGAGGATGGTGTGATTTCACAGTAACACTTTGTCGTTAGATTTAGCTTCTTTTCCAGACCCCCCCAGTGACTTATTTAGCGACAAATCTAGTTACTTTTTCTGGTGATTTGGGGATAAAAGGTGATCCTAGCCTTTGTGAACTTGCCCCAAATGTTAACTAGGTGCCCGAAGTATTTGTGCAATGTATTAGTCTATGTTTTTCATTAAAGAAGTGTTTTAATCCCGTCTGTGGCCAAACGCCATTTTCCCCCCTCGTTTACCTTCTATTTACATTGAGTGTAATTCTGGCTTTCACCGGATGCGCCCCGTCACTAACACCCAATGGGAACTTCCGACAGAATCGGACACAGACGGGATTAAAACACTTATTAATTGAAAAATATGGACTTATATATTGCACAAATACTCCGGACACATAGCTAACATTTGGGGCAAGCGGGTAAGCACCTTATATTTTGCATTTGTACATGTTTGGAGAAATACGGGCTTTACTGGTGACATCTCAGGGCAAACTGAGAGGGTTATATCTACTCTTGTAGATATAAATATAAATAATAAATTAAATCAATTAAAATCGATAAAATACATCTACAATAGTCTTAATCTAAGGCTAACGGTGAAGATGAATCTGACACATAGTTTCAGTGTTAAAACAGATCAAATAAGTGCTGCTTGTGGTTCTATATGGGCGTTGGTGTAAAGTAAATAAGTACATTTACTCAAGTAGCCTACTGTACTTAAGTACAATTTTGAGGTATTTTTACTTTACTAGAGTATTTCCAATTCTCAGTACTTTAAACGAAATGATGCAACTCTGATATCGCTTTTGTAATGCATTTTATAATATTTAAGGCACCCCGTGTGTATTGTATTCTAATAATAATAATAATAATAATAATAATAATAATACTAATAATGTAATGTATAGAGCAGTAACACACTGTAATAATACTAATAATAATATTAATACTAATAATAATGATAATAATATTAATAATAATAATAATGTAATGTATAGAGCAGTAACACACTGTAATAATACTAATAATAATACTAATACTAATAGTAATACTAATAATAATGTAATGTATAGAGCAGTAACACACTGTAATAATAATACTAATAATAATACTAATAATAATAATTGTAATAATAATAATAATAATAATGTAATGTATAGAGCAGTAACACACTGAAATAATAATAATAATAATAATAATAATAATAATAATAATAATAATAATAATAATAATAATAATAATAATAATAATGTATAGAGCAGTAACACACTGGAATAATAATAATAATAAGGGTAATAATAATAATAATAATAATAACAATAATAATAATAATAATTGTGTCGGCGCCCCCTAGTCGGCGCCCCCTAGTGGCCAAATTATTCAAGAAGGCCCGTAACCCTAATTTTCAGAACCACATGTCCGTGTGTGAGGAAAGTTATATTGGCGCGTTCGGGCTGAGGAGCAGATCAAGATTCCATTGTCCGATCGTGTCGGCGCCCCCTACTGGCCAGGTTATTCAAGAAGGCCCGTAACCCTAATTTTCAGAACCACATGTCCGTGTGTGAGGTAAGTTATATTGGCGCGTTCGGGCTGAGGAGCAGATACAGAATCCATTGTCCGATCGTGTCGGCGCCCCCTACTGGCCAAGTTATTCAAGAAGGCCCGTAACCCTAATTTTCAGAACCACATGTCCGTGTGTGAGGAAAGTTATATTGGCACGTTCGGGCTGAGGAGCAGATACAGAATCCATTGTCCGATTGTGTTTTCGCCCCCTAGTGGTTGAGATAATAGTGAAAAACTGTTCAAAAAGAGTAAAAACAAAATCGGATACCATATTACAAATCAGCGCGCCGCCCTGAACGTGCTCGTATAACTCTCTTCACACACAGCCTTACCGTTCTCCTTAATTGGCTGGGGTCTAATCTCAATTTATTTTGCGCAATAACACAATATATCTCCATAACGATACGTTTTTAGAATCTGCCTTTCGGATATGTTGTACAGCTCGCCAAGACGCACGCGTGGATGTCTTGTTTGTCCCGCTACGACACTTCTAACATTTGCTTCTTACACTGTCCCAAGGTACATAGAGGCGTAAAACCTTGACCCATACCGAGCGACAAAGTCAGAAATAAAAAAAAAGTCGTACCGGGACAAACAAGATATCCACGCGTGCGTCTCGGCAAGTTGAACAACATATCCAAACATTGGACTCTAAGTCCTTATCGTATTCGAGATATTAAGAGATCCGTATGTCTGAATACTGTATTTTATTGTGAAATAATACTGAAAGAGTTGTGAAATCCTTGTACCAATTTAAAGTACAGTAATTTGTTGTTATATCACAGAGGATGGTGTGATTTCACAGTAACATTCTGAATACTGTATTTTATTGTGAAATAATACTGTAATTTATTGTGAAATCCTTGTACCAATTAAAAGTACAGTAATTTGTTGTTATATCACAGAGGATGGTGTGATTTCACAGTAACTTTCTGAATACAGTATTTTATTGTGAAATCCTTGTACCATTTTTTGCGCCAAATCCCACAATGCATAGCGGTTCAAGTAATTAGTTGTGATATCACAGAGGATGTTGTGATTTCACAGTAACATTCTGAATACTGTATTTTATTGTGAAATAATACTGAAAGAGTTGTGAAATCCTTGTACCAATTAAAAGTACAGTAATTTGTTGTTATATCACAGAGGATGGTGTGATTTCACAGTAACTTTCTGAATACAGTATTTTATTGTGAAATAATACTGTAATTTATTGTGAAATCCTGGTATAAGTTAACAGTGTGCTAATCACTGAGGGTTGCACTGTGTGGTTTCACAAATGTCAACGAGGTCATTGGACCTCGTTGACATTAATTGTCTGCCTTTTGAAAATAATATAACATTGAAAAATAGTAGTGTAGTAAAAAAAAAGGTGCTCAGGAGCCGAGATGCAGCCTTTTTCAGTAATAAGTTAAACAAGAAGTGAAAGGAGCAGCAAATCTTCAAATGATGATATCTTGGGTTCTGATATTTTTTCAAAAACACGTCAAACACGTCATTGGCACGTTGCGCCATTGCGGTAAAACACGTGAAACACGTCAATGGCACTCAGTGAGTTGTTAATAAAGAGATATTTCACCCCCAAAAATACTTTTTTTCTATGGATTAGTCACCCCATGGAGACTTCAATTCATGGATATTTTTTAGTTTTTGTCGCATTCCTAAGACAATAATTTGATGACCGGCAGCGGTTCCGGGAGGAGACACAAAGAGTCTCTTTTGTCTCTCCTACCGTCCTACCGGAACCGCTGCCTACCAGGTCAGCGGTCAGTCACTCTCTGGTCCATTTGGTTCCATTTGTACACTCTCAGAGTTACATTAAATTAAACACTGATGATGATACTAACAGTGTAGATTGGGACCCCCAAGAAATTAAAAAGGTTGACTCTCTGCGATATCTTTTCAAATGGGGGTCCGTGGGCTAATATACGTCAATTTGGGGGTCCTTGACACCAGTGTTGATTTTGACAGCAAATTTTGATTCGGTTTTAGTCATAGTCTTTTGAATCAAATTAAAAAAAATTAAAGTCACATTTTAGTCATCTGAAATGTTTGACTGTTGGTCTAGTTTTAGTCGACTAAATCCACAGTTGATTTAGTCGACTAAAATGTGTTTTGGCGGTGCCTTGATGGCGTTGTGATCGCAGCGCGACGCGTTGTGATCTCGTAGATCTGCTATTTTCAGAGTGCAACACCTGAGCGCAACCAAGCATAAAATGACTTGTCTTTTAGTTCTACTGGATCTCTTCTCCACTAGATCCCTCACTAACTAAGTCTTAGTTTTAGTCATCGTACCTTAGTTTTTATTTCGTTTTCGTCAGTGAAAAAAAGGTAGTCGGCGAATTTTTTTTCGTCATAGTTTTAGTCGACGAAATCAACACTGCTTGACACGAAAAAGTTTGAGAACCATTTCTCTATGGCAGGGGTCTTCAACGTTTTCAGGCCAAGGACCCCCTAGCTGAGAGAGAGATGAAGCAGGGACCCCCTCTATATTGTATAAAATTGTGTATCAGATTAAAGTTTTTTTTTAACTTAGTCTGCTCTTTTTTCCCTCTACACCTATAGCCTCTTTGCCAAAAATAGCCGATCTACAAAAAATAGCCGATCTACAAGCTCTCAACGCCTCGCAGCGCGAGGCGTTGAGAGCTTGTAGATCTGCTATTTTTGGCTAATGTTCCCCTCAGAAAAGGAATTCTAGGGTTCAAGTGGTTAATGTAAAAAAAACTAAATCGTATCACACAAAGATTTGGCGGACCCCCTATAGTAGCTCTGAGGACCCCCTAGGGGTCCCGGACCCCCTGTTGAAGACCCCTGCTCTATAGCTATACACTCCTCCCTCTCACCCTACTCACCCATGCTCTCCCTCTCCCCCCCCCCCCCCCCCCCTCGTATAGGCGTGTCGCTCATGTCAGCGTCCCCCGGCCTGCCTCCCTTCGCCTCCCCCCCGGAGGCCCTGGACTGCGTGGAGGCCCACAAGGTGTGCGTGGAGGACCCGCGCTGCGAGGCCCTCTACCGGGGCCTGGAGCTGTGCGCGGCCGAGGAGGCGCTCTCCTCGCTGGCCGAGCAGACGGCGGCCGAGTGCCTGGAGAGCCAGGACGCGCTGCTGGCGCGCCACCCCGACCTGCTGGCCTGCAAGTGCCGGCGCGCCGCCCGCCGCGAGGAGCACTGCCTGCGGGTCTACTGGAGCGTCCGACTCCTGCCAGGTATAGAACCCATTAACACATTGATTGCCAAGATATTAAACATAGTTTTCTATCCCCGTGCCGGCGTATAATTACCTCAATCCGATGATATTTGAAACGCCGTGGAACCGACATTGTGTAAAAAAAACACACAGAAAAAGTTTCCTGTGAGTAGACGGAAGGATCTGTGTATCCATGGGAACGACAAGTTTCCAACCGCGATCCGCCATTTTGGAGCTTTGGTCCGCTGAAAACGGGTGGTTTTCAATGGAAAAAAAAGAAACTGAGTTACAGCCGTTTTTCTGAAAATCCCATCATTGGGGCGGATGGAAGTGACGTTTTTTGGAATGACGTCACATCCACATTGTTCTTCTCTGAGAGACGATCGATCATTCCAAAGCTGTGTTAGGTCGCCCCTTGTGGAATTTTCCCCAAAAAATGTAAAAACGAGTTAACTCGATCTAGGCAATCAAGCGATGGATTCTAAAAACGAGTTAACTCGATCTAGGCAATCAATGTGTTAACAGACTTATTTCTGGCTGTGTTTGCCCACTGCTAGCGATTTTAGTTTTTCTTACCTTTTCAACTGGTCACAGAAAATGTATATCCGTTATGATCGCTCGTCCGACCGTTTGTGATCACAAACGGTATCAGTGTGCGTCGCCCAGAGAAAAAAACTATCCAACCGTGACGACCCCTTCTCTTGTAGCAGCATGTTGAAAATAACATGTCTCGCGAAATGCAGGACACAAAAAGTCAACTCAAGATACAGCTGATTTCAGGAAAGCGCTAAACAGGAATTGGACGGAGGCGGAAATCTTCGGATGACGTGCTCTCCGGATCCGTCTGAGTAGAGAATGAAAATGGTCACTCGGGTGATGGAGAACAGCGTTTTCATGGGACATGGGAATCTTAACATGCTGCTACGTTTGGTCTTGTGCCTTGCCTTCAATAACTCTGACTTGTAGTGTGTGTTATGGCTCCTGAAAGCGTGTGTCAGAAAAGATCAATACTTTGATATCTTAGGTTAGCATAGTAGCCTACGTGATTTCAAAGCATAGAACATGCAGGACAGAATAAAATGGTAAAAGGTGTATTTATCCAAAGCGCTTTACATTCACATGAAGGAAACCATGCAAGGCACCAACCTGCTCATCAGGAGCAATTAGGGGTTCAGCGTCTTGCTCAAGGACACTTCCACACTAATAGTAACTCAGGGGGAGCCCGGTATCGAACTGGGAATCTTCTGTTTCCCTCAGCGGCCGGCGGCCGCTCTACCACAACGTGTGGGTGTCCAATAGCCAAGTGGTTAAGGCATGTGCCACATAGGATCTGATACCTGACAGTGAGTCCCTGGTTCGATTCCTCGGCCCGGCAGCCCTTTGCTCACTAGTACTTAGTTGACTGGGGTCGGCTCTCTACTTTTCTCTCTGCGCCAGATGTCTTTGCCGAAAAGAGCCTATTTACACGCTTTTGTAGATCAACTCTTTTCAGCGAAGGTTCCTCTACAATAGAGCATCGCAGTTCCCGCCCACTTCCTGGTTTTTCGTGGTGCCGGAAGGAACAACTCAATGCATTTTTCCCATTGACATTTCCAAAAATATTTTTATCTATTAATTTAAGCCTCGAATCAAGCCATCATGACATGACATGAATCATGACCATAAAACGTTTTTTTCTGTGATTTTTTTTATTTTATATTTAATTATATGATATACTATATTTAATGAATACCCTTTGTTTTGCCGTTTTCAACAAAAAATAAATCACAGAATCAAACGTTTTATGGTCATGATTCATTACATTACATTACATTACATTACAGTCATTTAGCAGACGCTTTTATCCAAAGCGACTTACAATAAGTGTATTCAACATAGGTAGGGAACGAAAACTACTAATCACCAGAAGTCTTTAGTGCATTTTCTGCAAAAACAAGCAACCAAGAGTATACCTAGCGCTAAGGTAAAAGTACAATATATCAGCTACCTATTTCCTTAAACAGATGAGACAAAATAGCTAAATCAAATGAGCATGAGCTAAAACAAATAAGTGTATCGACTAAACAAGATCCAACAAACAATTCATGTCATGTCATGATGGCTTGATTCAAGGCTTAAATTAATAGATATAAATATTTTTGGAAATGTCAATGGGAAAAATGCATTGAGTTGTTCCTTCCGGCACCACGAAAAACCAGGAAGTGGGCGGGAACTGCGATGCTCTATAGGGATGCTAGGGTTCAAGCAATCTGGGAACCCATCGTCAAATAAAAAGGAAAAA
Organism: Gymnoscopelus braueri; assembly: GCF_963280865.1. Lineage (NCBI taxonomy): Eukaryota > Metazoa > Chordata > Actinopteri > Myctophiformes > Myctophidae > Gymnoscopelus > Gymnoscopelus braueri. The sequence continues at coordinate 38,930,763 of NC_137622.1, forward strand.
CAGCGCCCCCAGCGTTTTTCACTTTTGCATTTGACTCTGGGGGGAGTGATTAAATAGACCGACGCTGACTGGAAAACCGGCGTTTGGCCCCTGCCCTCAGCCCTCCTCTTCCGGTGGTGCGCCTATGTTTTCATTCCCACTAACAACATTTCTCTACGGAACACTAACACCATTGCTCCCAAAGAACATGGATCGTTTTGGTTATAAACCCACTTGTTTCTACGATGGAAGAACAAGTTAAAATGTTACTAACTTTCCGTGGTTTTGTCGGCTCCGAGGACGCTATTGTCTAAACGAGTTTGGGTTTGTTTCCAGTGGGGAAGCGAACGCACAGATGTAAATCCCGCCCACTACATTTGATTGGGTAAAAGCGCCGGCCTGCTTCCTGATATGAAGGCACGCCCACTTGTAGGCCAACGCGCACACGTTTTGAACGGGGCTCCCGAAACAGGTTCAGTAGCGCAGCTCTGTATCTGTTCTTGAGAGATTAGGGTTCAAGTGGCTCAAGCTGACATCATAACCCCGCCAGCCCCGGAAAATAATCCCGGAGATTTATATCGGTGTCTGTCTAATATAGAATGATATTAAAAGGGGGTGTGGACTTCCCGCTCCCTGTTAACCCATTAAGACCTGAGAACGCATCTGTGTGTCATTTTTTGATTTCGTTGGGCTATTCAAAAATAGCAGATCTACAAGCTCATAGCACGGCACCGAGTGCCGCGCTATGAGCTTGTAGATCTGCTATTTTTGAAAAATCGTGAAAAATGTTGTGCAAATCTTTGAATATATATATATTTAAAGCGAGCATTTCTAGCTAAAATGTTATTGCTTCTGGGGATTCTACAAATGTCTTCTAAATCAGTTTAAAACAGTTTTCTGAAACACTTATGTTGCTATAATATTAATGTCAGTGTCAAGGAGCCCCACAACGATATGTATTTGGCTGCGGACCCCCATCTAAAAAAAAAAAAATCCAGGGACCCCCAGAAGCAAAGATTTGAGTAAAAAACAATTGCTTTATAGATATATATTCAAAGATTTGCAAAAAAAACAACACGATTTTTAAAAAAAATAGCAGATCTACAAGCTCATAGCGCGGCACTCGGTGCCGCGCTATGAGCTTGTATATCTGCTATTTTTTAATAGCCAAAAGTATAAAATATGGATAAAGTGGTTACACAGATGCGTCCCCCGGTCTTAAAGGGTTAAGAAATAACGTTGACGGAAACGTTGCCGTCACGAAACATAACGTAAACATATCGTCGGCAGAAACCTTGTACGTCCATATTTTATGTTCTCAGTTTTTATTTAATAAATTCATCATCCTACAACGTCACACAAAAGTAGCAGAAATAGCTGATGTACAAGCTCAAACGTTTTGAGCTTTGTATATCTACTGTTTCTTTATTAATTTTTTATTTGAATCCTGAAAAGTTCAAAACACATTTTGGACGTACTGTATGAGGTTTCCACCCGACAGAGACGATATCAAGCATCAATCAACGTCGGTATAACAACCAATCTCCTAATGAATACCTGCCTCTGACCATCTGTTGCAGAACCCGGACCTAGCGGAGCTGCTCCGGTGAAATATGTCAAGTCATTTATCCTCCACTGTTCGTTTTGAATTTGAATCGTGAAAAGTAACAGTTTTGGACATATGAGGTTTCCACTAGACAGAGACGATGGGCCCTATCTATCTATCTATCTATCTATCTATCTATCTATCTATCTATCTATCTATCTATCTATCTATCTATCTATCTATCTATCTATCTATCTATCTATCTATCTATCTATCTATCTATCTATCTATCTATCTATCTATCTTGCGCGCCGCCTTACTCCTACATGCCTAAACCTTTTGGGCATTTTTTACTATTTTGATTTTTTTTTTAATAGTTCAAATAGCCGATCTACAGGCTCACAACGTGTCCATGTTGATGAGCTATTTGAACAATTTCAAAATGTTTTTCAACATTAAAACGGAAAAAGTTTAAATATGGAGATACGAGGTTTTTGCCCGACAGCGATGAAGTCATTTGTACTGCATGGGACAAAAGGCTAAGAGCACACGCACGCACGCACGCACGCACGCACGCACGCACGCACGCACGCACGCACGCACGCACGCACGCACGCACGCACGCACGCACGCACGCACGCACGCACGCACGCACGCACGCACACACACACACACACACACACACACACACACACACACACACACACACACACACACACACACACACACACACACACACAATGAGTCTGACATGCACGCACATAATGCATACATTACACACACACACACACACATATAATACAGTAGCCTACACACACACACACACACACACACACACACACACACACACACACACACACACACACACACACACACACACACACACACACACACACACACACACACACATACTTTAAGTATGATTGTTACCTTGGGAAGTGGAGTGAAAAATATGAAGTTGTTTATGAATATCTACCTCTGACAGATGATGTTGGCCCACGGTATATGGTAGTCTAAAGCACACACACACACACACACACACACACACACACACACACACACACACACACACACACACACACACACACACACACACACACACACACACACACACACACACACACACACACACACACACGCATATACTCACAGTGGGTCCTGCATGTGCCGCAGCCCCCCCCCCCCTGAATGTTAAAACATGTGACCAGTGGTGGAAAGTAACAAAGTACATTTACTTAAGTACTATAAGTACAATTTTGTTCAGGCATTTGTACTTTACTCGAGAATTTCCAATTTCCAGTACTTTTACTTCTACTCCACGCACCCCATCTCAGATCCAAATAGGCTAGTGTGCTTTTACTCCACTACATTTATTTGAAAACATTAGTTACTAGTTACTTTGTAGATTTTGATTATTATTACAAAACATGCATTAACCACCTCAGCCCTACAGTATATCCATTTCGGCCATTTGAAAATAGCAGATCTACAAGCTCACCTGCTATTTTCAAAAGATTGTTGTACATTTGAAAACTTGAAATGGGACATTCTGCGTAATGAGTACTTTCTGCTTTTGGTACTTTAAGTACATTTTTGATACCAATACTTTTGTACTTTTACTCAAGTACATTTTGAATTCCGGACTTTCACTTACGTAAGAATTTCAACATTGCAGTATTGATACTTTTACTTAAGTACAACATTTGAGTACTTTTTCCACCACTGCGTGTGACTTAAATCAGGGTGTTCCACCTATAAGAACAAAACAAAGGAGAGAAAAAAAGAAGTAAAAACTAAAGTCGGGGCGACCTCATTTTCCCTTCATCCTGTGTCTCAACCTGAAAAGCCATTAGCCCCACCCACCCCACCCACCCCACCCACCCGCCAGGGTCCAGGGACCCGTAGCATTAAGAGAGAGGGGCCGTGTCCTCCCGCAAATTATCCGGCACACTCCAAAACGTACCGACTCAATCAAGAATGTAATGGCATGTAAAGTGTTTATGTATGTAAATCCCATTCGGGGCTATATATTTATGGTAATGACACGCTCGAGCAGCCTAGCCTAGCAGCGCTGGGAGCCGAGGAGTGTGTAATTACACTAATGCTCTGCTGACTAATGGGCCACAGGGGAGGAGTTAGCCAGCTCGCTCGCTCGCTCGCACACACACACACACACACACGCACACACTCACTCACGCACACACGCACACACACACACACACACACACACACACACACACACACACACACACACACACACACACACACACACACACACACACACACACACACACACCCTCACCCACACACGTTTTTATTACTACACTTGTGAGGACATCAACATTTTACGACGGAATTGAATATAGCCGTAAATTGTCAAAGACTGGCATAATAATTGCAGATCTACAAGCTTATAGCGCGCTGTGAGCCTGTAGATCAGCTATTTGCCAGACCCAGGGGGTCAGGCCTACATGAGGCTTTGTCGGTCCCCTTTTGCTATCGTTTTCGTCCATATATGGACGAAAACGTTTTCTTACATGTCCCTCTTTTTGATTGGCCAAGCTTAGCGTGACGTAGTTGAGAAACCATTCAGATTTCCGGCCATTCAGATTTCAACCACTAGGGGGTCTGGCAGTACCAGGTTCCCTGGTTCCCTTGTTTTGAATAGATAAGAAATGGCTTAAGGGAGGACGGGCGGGAGGGCGGGCGGACCTCTGACGGACCTCTGACTTCACGCTCATGTCACCGTGACTCAGCCATAACCATATAAGGAGTTCCCAATGCAGCTACGCCCAAATATGGAGTGTGTCGTCATGGCATCAGGCGCAAACAAATCGTCGGCTCCATATATGGGCGCAAAAGGGGGTATGCCCATATATAGGCATTTTATGATAACATTAGGGAACTCCATATGTGGGCACAAAAGGGGGCATGACCATATGTGGGCATATATACTGATGACATCAGAGATCTCCATATATGGGCATAAAAGGGACATGGACTGACATATACAGAGATCTCCATATATGGGCATATCGGTCGGATCGGTGGTGCGACATAGGTGTGAGGGTCGCGTAGTGGCCCGAACCTCTAGTAGTCTACTGGATTTCCTGCAAAAGACAAAACTAGTAACTAAAGTTTTCAAATAATCGTTTAAAAGTACAATATTTACCTCTGAGATGTATTGGAGTAGAAGTATAAAGTATCGAAAACATGGAAATAATATTAGTCAAGTAAAGTAAAAGTACCTCAAAAGCATACTGAATGCGAAGGCTTTTGTTGGCCCCCCAGACAGTTTTCAAGTGGCTTGATTCAGTATTTAGATATTTGATATTCATTTTATCACACGCCCCCTTCCTATACAAACCCATGATAACTTCAAACTCCATTTTAACCATGATAGATTAATCAAGAACACCCGTCCTTGGTTCTGGTGACTCATCCTGCCCTCCTAATACGTGAGGGGGCCATGTTTTTTTTATACTTTTTTCAATTATTACATTTCTTTTTAATTGTATTAAAAAAAAAAAAAAAAAAAAAAAAAAATACAAATAGATGAAAAAAGTAATTGAAAAAACACAGAGTCTCCTCACGTATTAGAAGGATAATGTCAGTCACCAGAACCAAGGACGGGTGTTTTGGGACGTATTCTAGGGAAAGCTTTTGCAGAAAATCCGACAAGCACACAGCACGTTGCAAGCTTTCCCCACAATAACAGAAAACAGAAAAGACGCTAGTATAGAGCCCTGAGGGACTCCGGTCAACCATATAGGGTTTAAGTGGTTAATTAAAATGTACTCTCCACCTGGAAGCCAGCAGGACTGGCGTGTATCACGTTGACTTCTGTTTTTGTGTGAGAGAGCACAATGCAAAGTCCAGTGTGGTCAGTACACAGCTCATTAACACTCCGGAGGGGTCCGGTTCGGTCCGGTTTGGGGTCAGCTGTGGGGTTTGGTAGTGCGTTGCCGTGTTTGGTGTCTCGTCCTTCTTAATGGTTATGATTCAAGGCTTTCTTTCTTTTATTCTGTTGAACAGAGACAGAGAAAAGAGGTTATGGTGAGTCACGGCCAGGGGCGGCCTTAGTGATCTGGGGGCCCGTTTCAAGAGCTAATATGTGGCCCCCTATGCACCCCCCCCACCCCCAGAAAAAAAAAAAAAAAAAAAAAAAAAGTTTAGATTTTTTTTTTTTTTTTTTTAATTTTTTTTTTTAGATTTTTTTTCAAATGTTATCATTATTATATATATTTTTTCAAATATTATTATAATTTTCTTTTAATCGCATGATGTTTGCGGACCAGTGGTTCTTGTATTCTTGTATTTGTGTTATTTTGTGTTGTTATTGAGGATAAGGTTAGAAATAAGTTTAGTTTTAGGCATAGTTTTAAAAAAATGATAATAATATTTGAAAAAATATATATAATAATAATAACATTTGAAAAGAAATCAAAAAAAATATTTTGAAAAAAAAAAAAAAAAATCTAAACTTTTTTTTTTTTTTTTTTTTTTTTCAAAAAAATCGGGGGCCCCCTGAGGTTCGGGGCCCGTTTCAATTGAAACGGGTGAAACATAGGAAAGGCCGCCCCTGGTCACGGCCGGGTCCGAGCATTAGGACATTAGGTCTGTCAGTGCGGTGAGCACTGTTGCCAGACTTTGCGAGAGAAATGAGCAACGAGGTCTATCAAAACAAGCCCAAAAGTAGCGACTAGGCCGCATGAGCACTTTAAACCTACATGTTGGCTGTTTGAAAATAGCTCAATCGCTTGTAGATCTGATCTTTTCAAAATAAATTTTTGAATATTAAAAAATAAACTTTAACAAATCTGTTATGGGGGTCCCTGGCACAAAATATGTTTTAGATAAAAGTCGCTTATAATAAGCAGACATGGCAACACTGGTTGGGACATTAGGCCTGTGTCAGTGCGGTGAGCGGTTTGGGCCATAAAGTAAACCACAGTGCCTTAAATTAGCCAGGTTTCTGAGGACGCATCAAGTTCAGAAAACAATATAACAGTAAATGACAGCTCCGTTCTCCCCCAGTCAGCCGTTTTTTGCGGAGTAGATGATGTGAATTGGACACGCTTGTACGGCAGCCAAAAAAAAACTAAACAGAAACAGAAAACACTGCACCAAGGCTGTTTTTGTTACTGATGGCAGCAGAGGTTATAGAGGCAGTCAGTAGCAGTTACTTTATGGCTCGTATTCGCTGCGGTCTGTCCAAGTTTGTGAACAATGCGTGGCTAAGCTGTAGTCTGGTCAGGTTTGGCCTGGTTTTTAACCCTTTAAGACCGGGGGACGCATCTGTGTAAACACTTTATCCATATTTTATACTTTTGGCTATTCAAAAATAGCAGATCTACAAGCTCATAGCGCGGCACCGAGTGCCGCGCTATGAGCTTGTAGATCTGCTATTTTTTTTTAAATCGTGTTTTTTTTTTGCAAATCTTTGAATATATATCTATAAAGCAATTGTTTTTTACTCAAATCTTTGCTTCTGGGGTCCCTGGAAATTTTTTTTTTTGAGATGGGGGTCCGCAGCCAAACACATATCGTTGTGGGGCTCCTTGACACTGACATTAATATTATAGCAACATAAGTGTTTCAGAAAACTGTTTTAAACTGATTTAGAAGACATTTGTAGAATCCCCAGAAGCAATAACATTTTAGCTAGAAATGCTCGCTTTAAATATATATATATTCAAAGATTTGCACAACATTTTTCACGATTTTTCAAAAATAGCAGATCTACAAGCTCATAGCGCGGCACTCGGTGCCGCGCTATGAGCTTGTATATCTGCTATTTTTGAATAGCCCAACGAAATCTAAAAATGACACACAGATGCGTTCTCAGGTCTTAAAGAGTTAAAGACAGTGAGCGGAGAGACACTGGGCTACGAGCCAGACACAGGCCACGGTACATCTAAACCCCGGTCTGTAGAGGAAAAGGGAAGAATGATTCTCAACTCCACAGTCACTGCTACCCAGGAATTAATTCCACTTCTTGTTTTTTTTTCTTCTTAACCGTAATTGATGCGTGGACTGTGTCAGTGGTTCTCAAAGTGGGGTCTGGGGACCCCCAGGGGTCCTTGGGGGGGTTCCAGGGGTCCCCAGCAAAATGTGTTACCGTGGCTATTTAAAAATAGCAGATATAGAAGCTCACAGCGCATCACTGTACAGGGTTAGGGTTCTGATTCTGATTCTGATATTTTTTAACATTTTTGAAAAATCTTAATTTTTTTTGGAAAAAAGTGTTCAGAACCCAAGATATCATTATCTGAAGATTTGCAGCTCCATCCACTCTTTGTTTAACCTATAACTGAAAAAGGCTGTATCTCGCTTCCTAAGCACTTTTTTTTTACTTTGAAAAAAGAAAGAAAAAAATTGGCACAGTTCGCAATACATTCTTTTTTTCATTGGCACTGAGAGAGTTAACAATTTTGCATTTTTTTAACACAAATCTTCTCAATCTCTCTCTCCCTCTCTCTCTCAATCTCCCATCACACACAGTTCCACCATTTAACAGTCCAGTCCCACCATTTACCATTTTTAATCCAACCGACAACAAACTCACCTCTTCTCTTATTGCTTTTAGCTCAGTCTGTCAGTCTGAGGGCAACTAACACATTTTCTGTTTTGACCACTGATTGTAATACATTTTGTTTTTACATTTATACATTTTTTTGTGTGTTTCTTTTACCTATGTTTTAAGCTCTTTGGGTCAACTTACTGTTGTTTTTAAATGTGACATCCTATATTAAAATTGCCTAGAGAGTGGGTGGTGGGGGGACTGTGGACCGCGGTCACAAACGCAACATCCGGACCTGTGAGGCGCACCGTTGCTCCGATCCACACCAAACTTGGCACAAACACTGTTCACGGGTGTGCCATCAGAATAGTTATACCATGCCACATGCCACATGTAGCCCCCAGGGGCCACGTTAGGAGCTATGCTCTGATTAGCGCAATGTAGGCGGCCTGAAAATCTATACAAATAAAGGTGACTTGACTCCAGTGGTGGAAAGTAACTAAGTACATGTACCCAAGTACTGTACTTAAGTACAATTTTGAGGTACTTTTACTTTACTGGAGTATTTTCAATTGTCTATACTTTTACTTCTACTCCACTACATCTCAGAGGCAAATATTGTACTTTTACTCCACTACATTTATTTGAAAACTTTAGTTACTAGTTACTTTGCAGATATAAATTATTATGTTATAAAACACACATTAACCACTCTAGCACTATTTTATACCTATGCTATTTGAAAATAGCCGATCTACAAGCTCACAACGCGTCGCATCGCGACGCGTTGTGAGCTTGTAGATCTGCTATTTTCAAATATTTAGTACTTTTACTTTTGATACTTTAAGTACATTTTGATGCCAATACTTTTGTACTTTTACTCAAGTAAATTTTGAATTCTGGACTTTTACTTGTAATGGAGTATTTTTATATTGCAGTATTGGTACTTTTACTTAAGTAAAGAATTTGAGTACTTTTTCCACCACTGCTTGACTCTCTCTCTCTCTCTCTCTCTCTCCAGGCGAGGATGAGCTAGAGGTGTCTCCCTATGAAGACTTGCCCATGGACATACAGATGGCGTCCTTAGTGGCCGGTAGGTTATCAAACACACGCATGCACACGCCACATACGATTGGACCGCAGCGAGTCGATGTTCATCTCTGTCACACATGGACTATTTTAACCCTTTAAGACCGGGGGACGCATCTGTGTAACCACTTTATCCATATTTTATACTTTTGGCTATTCAAAAATAGCAGATCTACAAGCTCATAGCGCGGCACCGAGTGCCGCGCTATGAGCTTGTAGATCTGCTATTTTTTTTTAAATCGTGTTTTTTTTTTGCAAATCTTTGAATATATATCTATAAAGCAATTGTTTTTTACTCAAATCTTTGCTTCTGGGGGTCCCTGGAATTTATTTTTTTGAGATGGGGGTCCGCAGCCAAATACATATCGTTGTGGGGCTCCTTGACACTGACATTAATATTATAGCAACATAAGTGTTTCAGAAAACAGTTTTAAACTGATTTAGAAGACATTTTGTAGAATCCCCAGAAGCAATAACATTTTAGCTAGAAATGCTCGCTTTAAATATATATATATTCAAAGATTTGCACAACATTTTTCACGATTTTTCAAAAATAGCAGATCTACAAGCTCATAGCGCGGCACTCGGTGCCGCGCTATGAGCTTGTATATCTGCTATTTTTGAATAGCCCAACGAAATCTAAAAAATGACACACAGATGCGTTCTCAGGTCTTAAAGAGTTAATGGCAGGCAGGCGTGCAGCGGGCTAACCTTTGTCATGCAATCACACCTAAATCCATATCTGTCGGTCAGTATGTCAGTGTAGCGATTGATTATCTTCCTCAGGTGGTTCTCAAAGTGGGGTCCGGGGACCCCCAGGGTTCCTCGAGGAGGTTCCAGGGGGTCCCCATGTAAATGTGTTAATTTAGCATCAATGTCAATTTTACCACTTTGACCAATTATTACATAATTGCCTAATCACAATTATTTGAAATAATTGCCAAAAAAAAATTGCATAATGTTCATAATCGTCATTATCATTTCCACGTTGAAGAATGTAATGTATTTTCAAACATTTTCAAATGTAGTGGAAATAGCAGATCTACAAGTATATGTAAGTTATTTGTTAAATATGATCCGTGCACCTTTGTTTACTGAGCCTAAAAGTATTTTTTATTCCTAATGTTCCAAAGTTCAAAGACCGAAACGCAATTAAATCATTAATCGCAATATTTTGAGCGACAATTAATCGTCAAGTAACATGTTAAAATCGTAACAGCCCTCCCCCTGCTCACTCACTCATTCATGCCTGTTTTCTCGCCCCAACCCTCTCGTCTCCTCCGCAACCCAAAGTCTCCTCTTCGCTGCCTCTGGACGGTCAGAACCAGTGCCTGAAGGCGGCCCAGGACTGCGGGCTGTACGAGAAGTGCGGCTCCCTGCGCTCCGAGTACGTGCTGGCCTGCACCAAGCGCGTGCCCGGCTCGGAGCGCTGCAACCGCCAGAAGTGCCACCGGACGCTGCGGCGCTTCCTGGAGCGCGTGCCCGAGGAGTACAGCCTGGGCGTGCTCTTCTGCCCCTGCACCTCCCCGCTGTGCGGGGAGCGGCGCCGCAAGACCATCGTGCCCTCCTGCTCCTACCAGGAGAAGGACGGGCCGCCGCAGCCCAACTGCCTGCACCTGCAGAGCTTCTGCCGCAGGGACGACCTGTGCAGGTGAGATATACTTGGATAAGATACCCAGAGAACATGCCAAATTTTGAACCAGTTCAGAGTGTTTGGTTCGGAAACCTAAAAGTTGGTTCGGAACTGGAACCAAAAAAAGACTTGTTTTTTCTGTCCCTGAACTGGGAACCAAAGTGGGCGTGTCACTATTCTACACAGATTAGAGAGTAAGGGAACACAAATTAGAGAGTCAGAGAACACAGATTAGAGGGAGTCAGAGAACACGTACAGATTAGTGAGTCAGAGAACACAGATTAGAGAGAGTCAGAGAACACAGATTAGTGAGTCAGAGAACACAGATTAGAGAGAGTCAGATAACACAGATTAGTGAATCAGAGAACACAGATTAATGAGTCTGAGAACACAGATTAGAGAGAGTCAGGGTACACAGTTTAATAGAGAGTCAGAGAACACAGATAACAGTCAGATTACACAGTTTAAGCCTCCATACTGTACACAGGCTGTGAGAATTTAGCAGCCCGGAATGGTGACTTTACTCTCAAGCAAAATCTTGACAGAGGGCAATCTGGAGAGCGTCAGTGTGACTAGATGGGGGACGGCAGTGATGGAGACTTTGAGCTGTAAGCAGACGCAGGTCTTGACAATCTTGGTTATTGAACTAAGCAGTGACACAGTAACGGTATGGATCGCATGCAGCCTGAATAGGGTCGATGTCAGGACAATGTGACGTCAATGGAAATGCAACAATACGATCAGAATCACTGCTGCGGGCTTCAGGGGGCTTTAGTGGACTAGACAGGCTAGAGAGCCACACCAGGCAGGTTAGACAGATTGATGTTGGGAGGGACGTGTACACACACACACACACACACACACACACACACACACACACACACACACACACACACACACACACACACACACACACACACACACACACACACACGCGCGTGCACGCACGCACACGCACACGCACACGCACACGCACACCCTCCTGTCCAGTCTTTCTGATGTCTTCTGATGTGTGTTATTTGTGTTTGATTGAATGGGCCTGGTCTTCAAGACACTCAGGGGACCAGTGCCCACGCACCTGTCAAACTACTTCAAAAGAGTGATAAACGCCCACGGGCAACACCAGAGGGAGCTCCACTGAGCTCATTCCCCCCAGATTCGGCACAAACATGGGGTTGAATTCATTTTACTATTATGCCACCAAAATGTGGAATGCCCTACCATTAGCCATCAAAAAGTGTTACTTCCTACCCTCCTTCAAAACCGCCATAAAAGAGTACCTGTCTGCAATAATGTGACCTAGACAAGTCTTCTAGCTTGCCAAAAGAAATGACCCCCCACAGTTTTTCTGTAAATACACTTTTTATTTCCTTTTAGCATTATTGTATAACTGTACCTCTGTACTTTTTTGCAAACTGTTAATAAAGTATTCAATCAATCAATCAATGAATTTGTTATTAACAAGATTAGTTAACTGTACGGTAGTTCAGTAAAAAAAGAAAGAAGCTATGCTAAAAGGATAACACAAAAAGCCCCCGGGCCGGGGGCAGTGTTGCCAGGTCTGCTTATTATAAGTTTCCCCCAGGATTTTATTTGAAAATAGCAGATCTACAAGCTCACAACGCTTAAATCTGCTATTTTCAAATCGACGATGTATAGGTTTAAAGTGCTCATGTGGCCCACTTCGCTTCTTTTGGGCTTGTTTTCCTAGACCTTGTTGCTTGCTTGTGTCTCTCACGGAATCTGGCAACACTGGCCGGGGGTCTTGCTTTCAGTCTTAGTCACAGAGTTGTGTTTGTGTGTCTTTGTGTCGGCAGGTCCAGACTGGCTGATTTCCTCCATAACTGTCAGCCGTCGCCCCTGTCCCCCTCCGGCTGTCTGAGGGACACGGCGGGACTCTGTCTCCGGGCCTACGCTGGACTCATCGGTGAGGAGAGGTGGTGTGATGGAGGGATGGGAGTAGAGAGACAGAGACATATAAAGTATAGCATTGCTGTCGTCGGGCAGAAACCTCCTATCCCCATATTCTAACTGTTTGTGTTTTTTTGGGGTAAATTAACGCCCTATACGTGATCATACGACAGTGTCACACAAAAGCATCAAAAGTAGCAGATCCACAGTGCAAGACCATCTAAAAACACCAGGCGTGACGGAGAAAAATCTACTGAATGGATCAATGCATGGATGGATGGATGGAAGGAGGAGAATAACACCAAATTCAGAGAGATAGATAGTGAGGAGGAGGGGGGTGGGGGGGGGGGGTGTAGGGGGTGTAAGGACGAGAAGGAAGAGGGGAGAGGATAAAAAAAGAAAGAACATTCTTTATTTTTGATGGTGAGATAGAAATTGCAGATGCATGACAGTTGACATGATATGTAGAGAGAGGCTTTCTGCTGTCTCTGACCATGATGGATGACTTCTACTCTACAAGGCTCATATCTCTCCTCTCTTAAAGGCACAAGGCATTCACGCACAATTGAACCACTTGAACCCTCGCATCGATATTCCTGGGACAGAACGCGGCGCAAGCCGATGATGCGTTGCGAGCTTGTAGATCGGCTTATTTTGGTGAAGAGGTTTGGTGCAGTGAGGGGGGGAAGGGGGGGGATTAAGTACAAAGTGAATGACATGGTAGACCCAAAATAAAATGGCAAAGAGGTTTTTAACCTTAAATTTGTTAAGAGAGCAGGAGTTAAGGATATGTATAGGCTATTTGACCACAAATACTTATTTTAAATATACTTGGACAGTAAAATTAATGCCTTCAATTTGTTATATGTGCTGTGTTTGTTATCGTCTCCCTCAAATGGAAACCCAATGGAAGTCCAAAACTGTTACTTTTCAAGATTCAAATTCAAAAATGGCTAAAGTAACCGATCTACAAGCTCAAAGCGCGACGCTTTGGTCGCGTTTTGAGCTTGTAGAGATTGTAGATCTGCCACTTTTTGATGAATGCATCTATGTCACTTTGAATTTCTTTGGCTATTCAAAAATAGCAGATCTACAAGTTCATAGCGCGGCACCGAGTGCCGCGCTATGAACTTGTAGATCTGCTATTTTTTTTAAATCAAGATTTATTTATTTTTTAAATTAAAAAAACTGTTAGGATTTATAAAACATTTTTAAGAATCGCCTCAGGTCTTAATGGGTTAATTTACGAAAAAAACACAAAACGTTTAAATATGGAGATAAGCGGTTTCTGCCCGACTGCAACGATATGTACTGTATTATGTTATGTCATAGCTTTGGGAGTAAAAAAAAAAGGCTGTGGACCTCGAAGGAGTTGACAGTTATTTGACATGACACTTCTCATGAATTCATGCATAGCCATTTTTTGATAGGGGTTTCTAATCAACCAATAGCAGCTCGTGCTGTGCGTACAAGGTCAGACTTGTCATCCTCTTAGAAGAGATCACATTATTAGGGATGTGGAACCGTCTCAAAAATAGCCTTTCTTTATTGATTGCATACTTTATTAGTCAGAAATGTAAACGGCACGTGGTACAGTACAGACATTAAGACCTGAGACCGATTCAAAAATGTTTTTCTAAATCCTAACAGTTTTAAAAAAAATATTTATTTTTTCAAAAATAGCAGATCTACAAGCTCAAGCTCAACACATTTACACAATAATACATGTCATCAACAAATACAAACGCTATTATGTGCACAGGAGAAAAAGGAAAAACGGTGAATGACAACTCCTTTCGATGGGAATTTACATTATTTTTTAGGTTTTCATTTTGTAATACACCTACAGTATTACACAATATAAATGTGTTAGTCAAGGTACAGCCCTCACCCTGTAGGAGTGTGCGTTTACTTAATTTGTTTAATTAAAGTTTGACAGATTACCTCTGAGCTCATGAAGACAAAAATAATTATTTTAAGTAAGTAAGTCAATTGTATTTATATAGCACTTCTCACAGAGAGGACTCACAAAGTGCTTCACATACTGTACATAGAGATTACAAAACAAAACAAGGTATTACAGCAGGTATTAAAACAGAAAAGGCCTGTAGGCCTACAATTCATCTCAAGCAGTACAGCAAATAACAACACAAACGTGGAAATAAAATCCAATGTAACATCTGCAAAAGCTTGTTCAAATAGTATCATTTTAAGGTTGTTCTTAAAAATGTCCACAGAGGCTGCAGTTCTCCAGACCTGTGGAAGACCTGTGGAAGAGCGTTGCAAAGCTTGGGAGCTACCAGCCTGAAAGGCTCCGTCACCTTTTGTTTTTAGATTAGTGTTGGGAACTGTTAACAGACCCTGTTCAGCGGACCTTAGGGCCCTCCCCTGGCACATAACGTGGGACCGGGTCAGTTAGGTATTCCGGGGCCTGACCATCAGTGGTGTAAAGTAACTAAGTACATTTACTTAAACACTGTACTTAAGTACAATTTTGAGGTACTTTTACTTTACTGGAGTATTTCCAATTATCAGTACTTTTACTTCTACTCCACTACGTCTCAGAGGCAAATGTTGTACTTTTACTCCACTACAATTATTTGAAAGTTTTAGTTACTAGTTACTTTACAGATATAAATATATTACATTATAAAACATACATTAACCACTTTAGCCCTATTTTATACCTAGGCTATTTGAAAATAGACAATCTACAAGCTCACAACGTGTCGCATCGCGACACGTTGTGAGCTTGTAGATTGGCTATTTTCAAACATTTAGTACTTTTACTTTTGGTACTTTTAAGTACATTTTGATACCACTACTTTTGTACTTTTACTCAAGTACATTTTGAATTCCGGACTTTTACTTGTAACAGAGTACTTCCACATTGCAGTATTGATACTTTTACTTAAGTAAAACATTTGAGTACTTTTTCCACCACTGCTGACCATGCAGAGCTCTATAAGTGAGCACCAGGACCTTGAAATGGACCCTAAAGTTAACAGGGAGCCAGTGCAAAGAGGCCAGGACTGGGGTGACGTGGCACCTTCTGCTGGACCTGGTTTTAGTACATAAATATACTCTGTCTCAAAAGTTTATATTATTTTTCAAAGACCACAATGACCCTTCCACGGTAAAATCCTGAGCGTTCGTTTTAACTCTAAAAGGCTCAGTTTTTACACTGTAAACCAAGGGTTACTAAATGATGTCCATTTAAACATTGGTTAATAAAAACGCTGTATAAAACGATAATTTATCCATTTGCAACTCTCGAGAGTGTACACATATGGACCAAATGGACCACGACCCCCAAAATACGTTACCATGTCAACCCTTTGATCTTTGACCCCTACAGGCACCACCGTGACCCCCAACTACGTCAGTAACAGGTCGGCAGACGTGTCTCTGTGGTGTAACTGTGAGGGCAGCGGAAACCAGTGGCAGGACTGTCTGAGACTGCAGCGCATGTTCACACACAACCCCTGTCTCAGTGAGTTACCACACACACACACACACCAGGGCCGGTTCTAGGGGGGGGCAGGGGTGGGCAGTGCCCACCCAAACGTGCATCCTGCCCACCCAATCAAAATTGGGGTAATTTGGGGTTATTTCTTTTATTTTTTATTTTTTATAGACCCTGGGGTCTATACTGGCAGGGGTCATACCCCTGGCAGGTTCAACCAAGCCAGGCAGGTTTCAGGGTAGAGGTCAGACAAAAGGCAACACATTTTTTTATAGGTCTAACTGTGCCAAAATGCATATTTTCCTACGCATTTGGGGGGTTTGGGGCCCCAGAAAACCCCCCAAATGGTTTTGGGCCCCCCCAATTTTTTTTTCGACGCCGCGCTTTGCGCGGCGCCGAGGAAGCCGCCCCCCCAGCATTTATTAATGCCCCCCCAGTTAATAATTTCTATATCCGGCCCTGACGTCACACACACACACACACACACACACACACACACACACACACACACACACACACACACACACACACACACACACACACACACACACACACACACACACACACACACACACACACACACACACACACACACACAATTCAATTCAATTTCAATTCAAAGGGCTTTATTGGCATGAGAAAACATACACACACACACACACACACACACACACACACACACACACACACACACACACACACACACACACACACACACACACACACACACACACACACACACACACACGACTTCTGAGAGTGTACACATGGAACCATTTGTACACTCTCTGAGCTATGGTGGTCCTTGAATTTAAAATGTTTGAGAACACCTGGTATTGTCTAGTACAGTGGTTTTCAACCTTTTTCATGCCAGGGACCCCTAAATTGATATTTTCATACCCTTTTTCCCCCACATCGTGTCCCAAAAGAAAAAGTAACGGTAGTCCAGTAAGCAAACAGATGTCTGCAATGCAGTCGGAAAGTACAATTTAAAACGACGGGTTGAAACAACTGTTTAAATCGCTTATTTAGTCAGCCTGTGCCATGTTTACTCCATTCAACCCCCGACCGCAGGTGTCAGTACTGCTCCCGATTCGGCTGCAATGGGGAAACATGACACAGGTTGAGTAAATAAGCGATTTAAGCGGTTGTTTCAACCCGTCGTTTAAATTGTACTTTCTGACTATATTGCCGAAATCTGTACGATTGTGGGGAAAAGGGGGTCATGCTCGGGACCTTTTTACGGTCGGCGTAGCGGAACCTCATCTTGGAGCTAATAGCGGAGAGTGAGGTTCCAAACGGGGCTAACACAACCCATGCCTCCGTGAGTTCGCTAAAACACGCACACGCACACGTACACACACGCACACACACACAGACCGGAGGTTCATGGTCTTGCTCACACATCTGGAACCACTAGAACGGTAAGACAACTCTTGGATTGAAATGAATAAATGTATTGAGCATACATATGACATAGATATTACAGGGAATTAACTCACTGAGTGCCAGAATTATTTCTGGCTATGTTGTCCCAGTTTTTTAGTAAAAAGAAAAAAGTGCTTAGGAAGCGAGATACAGCCTTTTACATATACAATACATATACATTTTGGGGGGTCCTTGACATGAAAAGGGGGGGGGGGGGTCCGTTTTGCCCTGTCTTGGCGGCCTGGTCGGCCTGGAATGGCGTGGCCGTTCTGGAATTGTCCCAAATGTCCCAGTGGCCAGCACGTCCCTGGCACCACTGATATAGCAACATATTATTTTCAGAAAACTGTTAGGATTTAGAAGACATTTGTAGAAATTAGAAGTGATGACACAAAGTTCTCCCTGGAACATAAACAACATTGAAGCTGATAAATGTGTACATTTTGTTTTGGTGGTCAATAAATTCATTAGTCTTCAGTAGACGACCTGATGAAGGTCTGTGTACCCACATGTTGTTCCCAATAAATATATATTTTAGTGCTGAAGTGGAAGAAGACAGTGTGAAGGAGTCCCTTTGTTCAGCGATAGTCGGCTCACGGTGACGGATCTATCGGGTGTGCTAAAGTTATGCTCCTTTAACATTACATTTCTTTCTTCTTTGCTCAGCACGATGCACCTTCTGTGTGCATGAACAGCTTACAAGTCAGGGCTAGTGTAGTTCTTGGCGGAGCTCCCAATGAAATAATTGTATTAGGAAGTGCACTTGACCAGAGAAAGCAGATCGTTCAAGTTTTTTCTACAGACTATCTGAGAAATGCAGTTGCTCAAAGCCCCCCAGACGGCCTCTGCATTTTATTTCAGCAAAATGGCTTTTTCATGTAATCAAAATAGTAAAAGGTTAGAAAAATCAAAGGGTAATGAAAAGGAAAAGAAGCTAACGCAACCTTGAGGGATAACAAAAAAAAAACAGGAAGAGCTCTCTTTTTTTTCTTCTTTTATATGCCTGCGTGGCTTTTATGTTCTGAGAATGAACTTCAGTGAGCTAGAAGCCTGCTAGATGGAAAAGTCACTAAAATGTTTTACTTAAAGTAAAAGTACCCTATTGTAGAAATACAGTAGCCTGTACAAGTACAAGTTTGGTATTAAAAATGTACTTGAGTAGAAGTACAAAAGTATTGGCATCAAAATATACTTAAAGTACCAAAAGAAAAAGTATGCAGAAGACGGCCCCATTTCACAAGTTTTCAAATGAATAAAAAAATATTTGAAAATAGCAGATCTAAAAGCTCGCAACGCGTCGCCTTGCGACGCGTTGCGAGCTTGTAGATCGTCTATTTTCAAATTGCCAAAGTATATATATATATATATATATATATATATATATATATATATATATATATATATATATATATATATATATAGGTCTGAAGTGGTTTTGTAATAATAATCAAAATCTGCAAAGTAACTAGTAACTAAAGTTTTCATATACTTGCAGTGGAGTGCCTTTTGACATGTAATGGAGTAGCATAGAACATTATAGAAAATTGGAAATACTCCAGGTATTTTACTTAAGTACAGTACTTGTACATGTACTTAGTTACTTTCCACTGCGGTCCGCAGCGGTGTGAGAATACTCGCTTGTCCGTGTCCGCTGGTATAGGAGCGAGGGCCCCATAATGTACAACACCTGTCAGTCAATCAAAACAGCCGTCGGCATATCGGGGGGCCGTCGATACGCCTGTCAATTGTACGTGGACTCTGTGGTTGTCGTCTAACATGTTGGATCGATCCATCAATAGCCTTTCCCATAAAGCTGGGTGATTTATCAAACCGCTGACGGCCAGGGCAATAAAGCTGCCAAGCTGCAACGCCCATACACACACACACACACACACACACACACACACACACACACACACACACACACACACACACACACACACACACACACACACACACACACACACACACACACACACACACACACACACACACACACACACACACTATACTTGTGAGGACATGGCTTTAACCCTAAAGAGCTTGATATACTATTTCTTCGTGCGTGTCGGTGTTGCGCACCAGAAACGGCCGATGTACAATAACGGTGTGAGTTTGTAGATCGGTTATTTCCGGTGAGTGACACCGGCGCAAAACTATAAGTATAAATCACACTTCGGGTCAGACACCATTGTCAAGACAAAAGCCTTTTTATTGCAATGATGTTGCGTTGCATTTGGCGGTGTGGCTCTGCTCCTGTGATACTATCATACAGTACTATGGTAAGATACAGAACTTGAACTTGGTTTGAAAGGTTCTAAAGGTTTAAGGTTCTAAAGGTTCTAAAGGTTCTAAAGGTTTAAGGTTCTAAAGGTTCTAAAGGTTTAAGGTTGACCAAAACTCCAGAAGGAAAAAATTCACTCTGTCTAAATTCTCAAAGGTGGGTGAAGTATTACATTCTCAGTTAATCATAACATTCTCAATTGCATGTTGCATGCTAGCATGGCACATGCGTCAGGAGTACAAAACATGGCTCAAATGATAAATCAGGGGTTTATAAACTGAAGGTTCTGTGTTCAAAACTCCCAAAGAGCATTTTTCACTTTCCATCTAAATTGTGAAAGGTGAGTTAACTATTACATTCCCGATTACATCTCCTATGCCATCGTGGCTCAATAGATGAATCAGGGGTTTATAAACCAAAGCTTCTGGGATCAAAACTCCCGAAGAGCATTTTTCACTTTCCATCTAAATTCTAAAAGACCAGTTAAGTATTACATTCCCAGGTGCATCTTCCATGCCAGCTAGCATGTGAGATAAATCAGTGATTTATAAACCAGTTGTTAAGTGTTCAAAACTCCTAAAGAACTTTTTCACTCTCCATCTAAATTCTAAATGGTGGGTTAAGTATCACGTTCTCAGTTAATTATTACATTCCCGATTGCTTCTTCCATGCTAGCATGGCTTAAATGATAAATCAGGGGTTTATAATCCAAAGGTTCTGGGTTCAAAGCTCTTAAAGAGCCTTTTTCACTTTCCATCTAAATTGTAAAAGGTGAGGTAACTATTACATTCCCGATCACATCTCCTATGCCAGCGTGGCTCAAGATGAATTAGGGGTTAATAAACCAAAGGTTCAGGGTTCAAAGCTCCACGAATACAAAAGACAACTCCAGCAACTAATACAAAATATCTCAAACAACCAAAACAACAGTCAATACAAAACTTCAAAGTGCCTCAATAAAAAAACATAAAACAGTGGTAAAAAACAAAAACAATTAAGTCATCTATAATACTAATAATGTCAATGACATACAACAAAAATTGCTCTGCTTAGTATGTAAATTTATTAAGCTCCTCCCACTGGAGGTGGGCTTTACCCATGCTCCTCCCCCTCCTACCTGAGCTAAAAGAGGGCGTGAGGAGGGAGGCGGGCTGATTAAGGCTCCTCGCCTTAAAAAGAGCAAAGATAGAGATTTACCAGGACCAAGATTCAAACCCCCAACCTTCCACCTGCGAGGCCTCTGCTTTTCTCTTGCGCCACCAGGCTTTTCACATTAATTAGAAACTCTAGGTAATATTTGTAGTTTAAGGGAGAGGTGGCAGGTCAAAATTTTAAAGTCTACAGCAAACACCTCTTCCCCTGACAGAATGACTGAATCTACTAGATTCACTGATGATCAGGGTTCATTAAGACACAACTTTTTTGAGTTTTAGGTTACTGGACAACTTTTTTGAGTTTTAGGTTATTGTTAAAAGCCATCTGTTGAAAAAAAAAAAATGCAACAGATGGTTGGTGAGCAAACAGAGGGATGTTTAATGTTATCAAAACACATATTCGTTATTGTCATAAAGACATTTATCAAGACCAAAACTAGCAGTTTTAATCCAGAGTGTGAACCTGGCTCAGAGTTCAAACTAAATAAGAGCAATACACTTAAACACATAATTGATTATGAATATAAAGACAAAGGCTAATTAGCTAATTGTTTATGAGTGAGTTAGTCTGCAGAATCTGTAGTGGATGTGTGTAAAGCAGTGGTTTTCAAAGTGGGGTCCAGGGGACCCTCATGGTTTCTTGAGGGGGCTCTAAATGTCCCCTTACATTTCTGTAACTCCACAGTGTGTACAAAATGGAACCAAATGGACCCCTAATGGTCCATTTGTACACTCTCAGAGATATGGGGGTCATTGAAATTAAAATGTCTTAGAAGTAAGGAGTTGGATGCAAACCAAAAGACAAACAAGCCAAAATGTGAGAGGGGAGAATGAGAGACTCATGAAGACTGCTGTCACTATGCGAGTCAGGAGGGAGTGCGGGACAGAAAGACCAAGGCAGACTAGTTCAGATACAAGGAGTTTTCTTTTTTTTATTATGACAAAAACCAGGGAACACAAGGAGCACGAGGCACTTGCAAGTTTCACTTGTAAAAGCACAAGAAGATAGCCTACATACGCCGAATCAAGGAGACTAGACCAAACACTAAGATACTCACAGACAACTACATACAACAAACAGACTGGCAGTGAAGGGCAAACAGAAACACATTGGAGACACAGGTGCTTATCTATGGACAATCAACACACGATTGGCTAGGGCTAAACAAGACACAGGTGAACAACATTTGCAAATGACAGGGTGAGACAAGACAGGTAGCAGCAAACAGGAAACACTCAGACATCACTACAAAACAAAAGGTACACAAGTGTAAATTAAAACTAGAACTAAGAAGATATATTTCGAAAATATGTAAAGAAACACAACTGTATTGTAAAACACCAAGTATAACTAAGAAACAAGGAACACAACAAGAAAACACAACAGTTATTGTTAAAAAAAACATCTGTTGGAACATTTTTCTCTGCACCCAGATTTACTCTTTCATTGAGAGCAAACAGAGGGATGTTTAATGTCATCAAAATACAAATCCGTTATTGTCATATCTTATAGTCATTAAATAGAGTTGCATCTTCCATAGCAGTGTGGCTCAGGAGATATAGGGATTTATAAGCTGAAGGTTTAAGGTTTGAAACACAAAGGTGGGTAAAGTAACACATTATCTATTGCATCTTCCATGCCAGCTAGCATGTGAGATAAATCAGTGATTTATAAACTGTTGGTTAAAGAACCATGGCTCAAATGATAAATCAGGGGTTTATAAACTGAAGGTTCAGGGTTCAAAACTCCCAAAGAATGTTTTTCACTTTCCATCTAAATTGTGAAAGGTGAGTTAAGTATTACATTCCCGATTACATCTTCCATGCTAGATATGGCTTAAATGATAAATCAGGGGTTTATAACCCAAAGGTTCTGGGTTCAAAGCTCCCAAAGAGCATTTTTCACTTTCCATCTAAATTGTGAAAGGTGAGTTAACTATTACATTCCCGATTACTTCTTCCATGCTAGCATGGCTTAAATGATAAATCAGGGGTTTATAATCCAAAGGTTCTGTGTTCAAACCTCCCAAAAAACATCTTTCACTTTCCATCTAAATTGTAAAAGGTGAGTTAACTATTACATTCCCGATCACATCTCCTATGCCAGCGTGGCTCAATAGATGAATCAGGGGTTTATAAACCAAAGGTTCTGGGTTCAAAACTCCCTAAGAGCATTTTTCACTTTCCATCTAAATTGTAAAAGGTGAGTTAAGTATTACATTCCCAATTGCATCTTCTGTGCCAGCGTGGCTCAATAGATGAACCAGAGGTTAATAAACCAAAGGTTCAGGGTTCAAAGCTCCACTAATACAAAAGACAACTCCAACAACTAATACAAAATATCTCAAACAACCAAAACAACAATCAATACAAAACTTCAAAGTGCCTCAATAAAAAAACATAAAACAGTGGTAAAATACAAAAACAAATAAGTCATCTATAATACTAATAATGTCAATGACATACAACAAAAATTGCTTTGCTTAGTATGTACATTTATTAAGCTCCTCCCACTGGAGGTGGGCTTTACCCATGCTCCTCCCCCTCCTACCGGAGCTAAAAGAGGGCGTGAGGAGGGAGGCGGGCTGATTCTACGCTCCTCGCCTTAAAAAGAGCAAAGATAGAGATTTACCAGGACCAAGATTCAAACCCCCAACCTTCCACCTGCGAGGCCTCTGCTTTTCTCTTGCGCCACCAGGCTTTTCACACTATTTAGAAACCCGAGGTAATATTTGTAGTTTAAGGGAGAGGTGGCAGGTCAAAATTTGAAAGTCTACAGCAAACACCTCTTCCCCTGACAGAATGACTGAATCTACTAGATTCACTGATGATCAGGGTTCATTATGACACAACTTTTTTGAGTTTTAGGTTATTGTTAAAAACCATCTGTTGAAAAAAAGAACAAATGCAACAGATGGTTGGAGAGCAAACAGAGGGATGTTTAATGTTATCAAAACACATATTTGTTATTGTCAAAGTCATTTATCAATTTCAGAAGACCAAAACTAGCAGTTTTAATCAAGAGTGTGAACCTGGCTCAGAGTTCAAACTAAATAAGAGCAATACACTTAAACACATAATTGATTATGAATATAAAGACACAGGCTAATTAGCTAATTGTTTATGAGTGAGTTAGTCTGCAGAATCTGTAGTGGATGTGTGTAAAGCAGTGGTTTTCAAAGTGGGGTCCAGGGGACCCTCATGGTTTCTTGAGGGGGCTCTAAATGTCCCCTTACATTTCTGTAACTCCACAGTGTGTACAAAATGGAACCAAATGGACCCCTAATGGTCCATTTGTACACTCTCAGAGATATGGGGGTCATTGAAATTAAAATGTCTTAGAAGTAAGGAGTTGGATGCAAACCAAAAGACAAAACAAGCCAAAATGTGAGAGGGGAGAATGAGAGACTCCAAAAGTAATGAAGACTGCTGTCACTATGCGAGTCAGGAGGGAGTGCGGGACAGAAAGACCAAGGCAGACTAGTTCAGATACAAGGAGTTTTCTTTTTTTTATTATGACAAAAACCAGGGAACACAAGGAGCACGAGGCACTTGCAAGTTTCACTTGTAAAAGCACAAGAAGATAGCCTACATACGCCGAATCAAGGAGACTAGACCAAACACTAAGATACTCACAGACAACTACATACAACAAACAGACTGGCAGTGAAGGGCAAACAGAAACACATTGGAGACACAGGTGCTTATCTATGGACAATCAACACACGATTGGCTAGGGCTAAACAAGACACAGGTGAACAACATTTGCAAATGACAGGGTGAGACAAGACAGGTAGCAGCAAACAGGAAACACTCAGACATCACTACAAAACAAAAGGTACACAAGTGTAAATTAAAACTAGAACTAAGAAGATATATTTCGAAAATATGTAAAGAAACACAACTGTATTGTAAAACACCAAGTATAACTAAGAAACAAGGAACACAACAAGAAAACACAACAGTTATTGTTAAAAAAAACATCTGTTGGAACATTTTTCTCTGCACCCAGATTTACTCTTTCATTGAGAGCAAACAGAGGGATGTTTAATGTCATCAAAATACAAATCCGTTATTGTCATATCTTATAGTCATTAAATAGAGTTGCATCTTCCATAGCAGTGTGGCTCAGGAGATATAGGGATTTATAAGCTGAAGGTTTAAGGTTTGAAACACAAAGGTGGGTAAAGTAACACATTATCTATTGCATCTTCCATGCCAGCTAGCATGTGAGATAAATCAGTGATTTATAAACTGTTGGTTAAAGAACCATGGCTCAAATGATAAATCAGGGGTTTATAAACTGAAGGTTCAGGGTTCAAAACTCCCAAAGAATGTTTTTCACTTTCCATCTAAATTGTGAAAGGTGAGTTAAGTATTACAGTCCCGATTACATCTTCCATGCTAGATATGGCTTAAATGATAAATCAGGGGTTTATAACCCAAAGGTTCTGGGTTCAAAGCTCCCAAAGAGCATTTTTCACTTTCCATCTAAATTATGAAAGGTGAGTTAACTATTACATTCCCGATTACTTCTTCCATGCTAGCATGGCTTAAATGATAAATCAGGGGTTTATAATCCAAAGGTTCTGTGTTCAAACCTCCCAAAAAACATCTTTCACTTTCCATCTAAATTGTAAAAGGTGAGTTAACTATTACATTCCCGATCACATCTCCTATGCCAGCGTGGCTCAATAGATGAATCAGGGGTTTATAAACCAAAGGTTCTGGGTTCAAAACTCCCTAAGAGCATTTTTCACTTTCCATCTAAATTGTAAAAGGTGAGTTAAGTATTACATTCCCAATTGCATCTTCTGTGCCAGCGTGGCTCAATAGATGAACCAGAGGTTAATAAACCAAAGGTTCAGGGTTCAAAGCTCCACTAATACAAAAGACAACTCCAACAACTAATACAAAATATCTCAAACAATCAATACAAAACTTCAAAGTGCCTCAATAAAAAAACATAAAACAGTGGTAAAATACAAAAACAAATAAGTCATCTATAATACTAATAATGTCAATGACATACAACAAAAATTGCTTTGCTTAGTATGTACATTTATTAAGCTCCTCCCACTGGAGGTGGGCTTTACCCATGCTCCTCCCCCTCCTACCGGAGCTAAAAGAGGGCGTGAGGAGGGAGGCGGGCTGATTCTACGCTCCTCGCCTTAAAAAGAGCAAAGATAGAGATTTACCAGGACCAAGATTCAAACCCCCAACCTTCCACCTGCGAGGCCTCTGCTTTTCTCTTGCGCCACCAGGCTTTTCACACTATTTAGAAACCCGAGGTAATATTTGTAGTTTAAGGGAGAGGTGGCAGGTCAAAATTTGAAAGTCTACAGCAAACACCTCTTCCCCTGACAGAATGACTGAATCTACTAGATTCACTGATGATCAGGGTTCATTATGACACAACTTTTTTGAGTTTTAGGTTATTGTTAAAAACCATCTGTTGAAAAAAAGAACAAATGCAACAGATGGTTGGAGAGCAAACAGAGGGATGTTTAATGTTATCAAAACACATATTTGTTATTGTCAAAGTCATTTATCAATTTCAGAAGACCAAAACTAGCAGTTTTAATCAAGAGTGTGAACCTGGCTCAGAGTTCAAACTAAATAAGAGCAATACACTTAAACACATAATTGATTATGAATATAAAGACACAGGCTAATTAGCTAATTGTTTATGAGTGAGTTAGTCTGCAGAATCTGTAGTGGATGTGTGTAAAGCAGTGGTTTTCAAAGTGGGGTCCAGGGGACCCTCATGGTTTCTTGAGGGGGCTCTAAATGTCCCCTTACATTTCTGTAACTCCACAGTGTGTACAAAATGGAACCAAATTGGACCCCTAATGGTCCATTTGTACACTCTCAGAGATATGGGGGTCATTGAAATTAAAATGTCTTAGAAGTAAGGAGTTGGATGCAAACCAAAAGACAAACAAGCCAAAATGTGAGAGGGGAGAATGAGAGACTCCAAAAGTAATGAAGACTGCTGTCACTATGCGAGTCAGGAGGGAGTGCGGGACAGAAAGACCAAGGCAGACTAGTTCAGATACAAGGAGTTTTCTTTTTTTTATTATGACAAAAACCAGGGAACACAAGGAGCACGAGGCACTTGCAAGTTTCACTTGTAAAAGCACAAGAAGATAGCCTACATACACCGAATCAAGGAGACTAGACCAAACACTAAGATACTCACAGACAACTACATACAACAAACAGACTGGCAGTGAAGGGCAAACAGAAACACATTGGAGACACAGGTGCTTATCTATGGACAATCAACACACGATTGGCTAGGGCTAAACAAGACACAGGTGAACAACATTTGCAAATGACAGGGTGAGACAAGACAGGTAGCAGCAAACAGGAAACACTCAGACATCACTACAAAACAAAAGGTACACAAGTGTAAATTAAAACTAGAACTAAGAAGATATATTTCGAAAATATGTAAAGAAACACAACTGTATTGTAAAACACCAAGTATAACTAAGAAACAAGGAACACAACAAGAAAACACAACAGTTATTGTTAAAAAAAACATCTGTTGGAACATTTTTCTCTGCACCCAGATTTACTCTTTCATTGAGAGCAAACAGAGGGATGTTTAATGTCATCAAAATACAAATCCGTTATTGTCATATCTTATAGTCATTAAATAGAGTTGCATCTTCCATAGCAGTGTGGCTCAGGAGATATAGGGATTTATAAGCTGAAGGTTTAAGGTTTGAAACACAAAGGTGGGTAAAGTAACACATTATCTATTGCATCTTCCATGCCAGCTAGCATGTGAGATAAATCAGTGATTTATAAACTGTTGGTTAAAGAACCATGGCTCAAATGATAAATCAGGGGTTTATAAACTGAAGGTTCAGGGTTCAAAACTCCCAAAGAATGTTTTTCACTTTCCATCTAAATTGTGAAAGGTGAGTTAAGTATTACATTCCCGATTACATCTTCCATGCTAGATATGGCTTAAATGATAAATCAGGGGTTTATAACCCAAAGGTTCTGGGTTCAAAGCTCCCAAAGAGCATTTTTCACTTTCCATCTAAATTGTGAAAGGTGAGTTAACTATTACATTCCCGATTACTTCTTCCATGCTAGCATGGCTTAAATGATAAATCAGGTGTTTATAATCCAAAGGTTCTGTGTTCAAACCTCCCAAAAAACATCTTTCACTTTCCATCTAAATTGTAAAAGGTGAGTTAACTATTACATTCCCGATCACATCTCCTATGCCAGCGTGGCTCAATAGATGAATCAGGGGTTTATAAACCAAAGGTTCTGGGTTCAAAACTCCCTAAGAGCATTTTTCACTTTCCATCTAAATTGTAAAAGGTGAGTTAAGTATTACATTCCCAATTGCATCTTCTGTGCCAGCGTGGCTCAATAGATGAACCAGAGGTTAATAAACCAAAGGTTCAGGGTTCAAAGCTCCACTAATACAAAAGACAACTCCAACAACTAATACAAAATATCTCAAACAACCAAAACAACAATCAATACAAAACTTCAAAGTGCCTCAATAAAAAAACATAAAACAGTGGTAAAATACAAAAACAAATAAGTCATCTATAATACTAATAATGTCAATGACATACAACAAAAATTGCTTTGCTTAGTATGTACATTTATTAAGCTCCTCCCACTGGAGGTGGGCTTTACCCATGCTCCTCCCCCTCCTACCGGAGCTAAAAGAGGGCGTGAGGAGGGAGGCGGGCTGATTCTACGCTCCTCGCCTTAAAAAGAGCAAAGATAGAGATTTACCAGGACCAAGATTCAAACCCCCAACCTTCCACCTGCGAGGCCTCTGCTTTTCTCTTGCGCCACCAGGCTTTTCACACTATTTAGAAACCCGAGGTAATATTTGTAGTTTAAGGGAGAGGTGGCAGGTCAAAATTTGAAAGTCTACAGCAAACACCTCTTCCCCTGACAGAATGACTGAATCTACTAGATTCACTGATGATCAGGGTTCATTATGACACAACTTCTTTGAGTTTTAGGTTATTGTTAAAAACCATCTGTTGAAAAAAAGAACAAATGCAACAGATGGTTGGAGAGCAAACAGAGGGATGTTTAATGTTATCAAAACACATATTTGTTATTGTCAAAGTCATTTATCAATTTCAGAAGACCAAAACTAGCAGTTTTAATCAAGAGTGTGAACCTGGCTCAGAGTTCAAACTAAATAAGAGCAATACACTTAAACACATAATTGATTATGAATATAAAGACACAGGCTAATTAGCTAATTGTTTATGAGTGAGTTAGTCTGCAGAATCTGTAGTGGATGTGTGTAAAGCAGTGGTTTTCAAAGTGGGGTCCAGGGGACCCTCATGGTTTCTTGAGGGGGCTCTAAATGTCCCCTTACATTTCTGTAACTCCACAGTGTGTACAAAATGGAACCAAATTGGACCCCTAATGGTCCATTTGTACACTCTCAGAGATATGGGGGTCATTGAAATTAAAATGTCTTAGAAGTAAGGAGTTGGATGCAAACCAAAAGACAAACAAGCCAAAATGTGAGAGGGGAGAATGAGAGACTCCAAAAGTAATGAAGACTGCTGTCACTATGCGAGTCAGGAGGGAGTGCGGGACAGAAAGACCAAGGCAGACTAGTTCAGATACAAGGAGTTTTCTTTTTTTTATTATGACAAAAACCAGGGAACACAAGGAGCACGAGGCACTTGCAAGTTTCACTTGTAAAAGCACAAGAAGATAGCCTACATACACCGAATCAAGGAGACTAGACCAAACACTAAGATACTCACAGACAACTACATACAACAAACAGACTGGCAGTGAAGGGCAAACAGAAACACATTGGAGACACAGGTGCTTATCTATGGACAATCAACACACGATTGGCTAGGGCTAAACAAGACACAGGTGAACAACATTTGCAAATGACAGGGTGAGACAAGACAGGTAGCAGCAAACAGGAAACACTCAGACATCACTACAAAACAAAAGGTACACAAGTGTAAATTAAAACTAGAACTAAGAAGATATATTTCGAAAATATGTAAAGAAACACAACTGTATTGTAAAACACCAAGTATAACTAAGAAACAAGGAACACAACAAGAAAACACAACAGTTATTGTTAAAAAAAACATCTGTTGGAACATTTTTCTCTGCACCCAGATTTACTCTTTCATTGAGAGCAAACAGAGGGATGTTTAATGTCATCAAAATACAAATCCGTTATTGTCATATCTTATAGTCATTAAATAGAGTTGCATCTTCCATAGCAGTGTGGCTCAGGAGATATAGGGATTTATAAGCTGAAGGTTTAAGGTTTGAAACACAAAGGTGGGTAAAGTAACACATTATCTATTGCATCTTCCATGCCAGCTAGCATGTGAGATAAATCAGTGATTTATAAACTGTTGGTTAAAGAACCATGGCTCAAATGATAAAT
The DNA here is from genome assembly GCF_963280865.1 of Gymnoscopelus braueri. NCBI lineage: Eukaryota > Metazoa > Chordata > Actinopteri > Myctophiformes > Myctophidae > Gymnoscopelus > Gymnoscopelus braueri. The sequence continues at coordinate 38,961,209 of NC_137622.1, forward strand.
CAGGGGTTTATAAACTGAAGGTTCAGGGTTCAAAACTCCCAAAGAATGTTTTTCACTTTCCATCTAAATTGTGAAAGGTGAGTTAAGTATTACATTCCCGATTACATCTTCCATGCTAGATATGGCTTAAATGATAAATCAGGGGTTTATAACCCAAAGGTTCTGGGTTCAAAGCTCCCAAAGAGCATTTTTCACTTTCCATCTAAATTGTGAAAGGTGAGTTAACTATTACATTCCCGATTACTTCTTCCATGCTAGCATGGCTTAAATGATAAATCAGGTGTTTATAATCCAAAGGTTCTGTGTTCAAACCTCCCAAAAAACATCTTTCACTTTCCATCTAAATTGTAAAAGGTGAGTTAACTATTACATTCCCGATCACATCTCCTATGCCAGCGTGGCTCAATAGATGAATCAGGGGTTTATAAACCAAAGGTTCTGGGTTCAAAACTCCCTAAGAGCATTTTTCACTTTCCATCTAAATTGTAAAAGGTGAGTTAAGTATTACATTCCCAATTGCATCTTCTGTGCCAGCGTGGCTCAATAGATGAACCAGAGGTTAATAAACCAAAGGTTCAGGGTTCAAAGCTCCACTAATACAAAAGACAACTCCAACAACTAATACAAAATATCTCAAACAACCAAAACAACAATCAATACAAAACTTCAAAGTGCCTCAATAAAAAAACATAAAACAGTGGTAAAATACAAAAACAAATAAGTCATCTATAATACTAATAATGTCAATGACATACAACAAAAATTGCTTTGCTTAGTATGTACATTTATTAAGCTCCTCCCACTGGAGGTGGGCTTTACCCATGCTCCTCCCCCTCCTACCGGAGCTAAAAGAGGGCGTGAGGAGGGAGGCGGGCTGATTCTACGCTCCTCGCCTTAAAAAGAGCAAAGATAGAGATTTACCAGGACCAAGATTCAAACCCCCAACCTTCCACCTGCGAGGCCTCTGCTTTTCTCTTGCGCCACCAGGCTTTTCACACTATTTAGAAACCCGAGGTAATATTTGTAGTTTAAGGGAGAGGTGGCAGGTCAAAATTTGAAAGTCTACAGCAAACACCTCTTCCCCTGACAGAATGACTGAATCTACTAGATTCACTGATGATCAGGGTTCATTATGACACAACTTTTTTGAGTTTTAGGTTATTGTTAAAAACCATCTGTTGAAAAAAAGAACAAATGCAACAGATGGTTGGAGAGCAAACAGAGGGATGTTTAATGTTATCAAAACACATATTTGTTATTGTCAAAGTCATTTATCAATTTCAGAAGACCAAAACTAGCAGTTTTAATCAAGAGTGTGAACCTGGCTCAGAGTTCAAACTAAATAAGAGCAATACACTTAAACACATAATTGATTATGAATATAAAGACACAGGCTAATTAGCTAATTGTTTATGAGTGAGTTAGTCTGCAGAATCTGTAGTGGATGTGTGTAAAGCAGTGGTTTTCAAAGTGGGGTCCAGGAGACCCTCATGGTTTCTTGAGGGGGCTCTAAATGTCCCCTTACATTTCTGTAACTCCACAGTGTGTACAAAATGGAACCAAATGGACCCCTAATGGTCCATTTGTACACTCTCAGAGATATGGGGGTCATTGAAATTAAAATGTCTTAGAAGTAAGGAGTTGGATGCAAACCAAAAGACAAACAAGCCAAAATGTGAGAGGGGAGAATGAGAGACTCCAAAAGTAATGAAGACTGCTGTCACTATGCGAGTCAGGAGGGAGTGCGGGACAGAAAGACCAAGGCAGACTAGTTCAGATACAAGGAGTTTTCTTTTTTTTATTATGACAAAAACCAGGGAACACAAGGAGCACGAGGCACTTGCAAGTTTCACTTGTAAAAGCACAAGAAGATAGCCTACATACACCGAATCAAGGAGACTAGACCAAACACTAAGATACTCACAGACAACTACATACAACAAACAGACTGGCAGTGAAGGGCAAACAGAAACACATTGGAGACACAGGTGCTTATCTATGGACAATCAACACACGATTGGCTAGGGCTAAACAAGACACAGGTGAACAACATTTGCAAATGACAGGGTGAGACAAGACAGGTAGCAGCAAACAGGAAACACTCAGACATCACTACAAAACAAAAGGTACACAAGTGTAAATTAAAACCAGAACTAAGAAGATATATTTCGAAAATATGTAAAGAAACACAACTGTATTGTAAAACACCAAGCATAACAACAAATAATCAGGGCTAATACCATTACATTCTTTAAACAAAAATAAATAATCTCTCTTGACACAAATGGCATTGGCATTACATTGCTACACCAGTATCAAAACATTTGCTATGTGAACTTTATACTGTAATGGCTACCTCCAGTAGTTAGTGCAGGGGAAGCAGCTTATACAGACACTTGCAGTAAAAATTTGCTTTACACCAAAGTGCATCTTATGTTAAAAACACAGGATAATGTTTAACACTACCCTTCAAAAACATTCAGCATGTCTCAGCTGTTCATTGATACAGTTAACATCATCTTCATTCATTTTACATGACCACCTCTAGGTTAGCATTAGCACCAAGCATAACAACAAATAATCAGGGCTAATACCATTACATTCTTTAAACAAAAATAAATAATCTCTCTTGACACAAATGGCATTGGCATTACATTGCTACACCAGTATCAAAACATTTGCTATGTGAACTTTATACTGTAATGGCTACCTCCAGTAGTTAGTGCAGGGGAAGCAGCTTATACAGACACTTGCAGTAAAAATTTGCTTTACACCAAAGTGCATCTTATGTTAAAAACACAGGATAATGTTTAACACTACCCTTCAAAAACATTCAGCATGTCTCAGCTGTTCATTGATACAGTTAACATCATCTTCATTCATTTTACATGACCACCTCTAGGTTAGCATTAGCATGTCAATGGCATATTCCTGTGTATATTAGCATTAGCATGCTAGCGTTTCTTTTAGCATTAGCACACAAGCCTCACCATGCTGGTATATCTCCTCTAACTTCAAACACGAAGTCAGGGCTCATCTGGCTGCACCCAGATGAGTGGGTTTCTGTATAAACAGCTTCTGGAATGGTTTTAGCTGAGGTTATAAACTTTTAATTATATAATGGCTTGTGGCTCCAAACAGTGGCTGCTGTCTGTCTCTGGGTGCATCCACACATGTACGTCAAGTTGTCGTACGGAAGTAGTCCCATCCACTCCCATGTAATAGGAAAAAACGGACTTCCGGTTTTTAACTTAACATGGGAGTGGATGGGACTTCCGACTTCCGTACGACAACTTGACGTACATGTGTGGATGCACCCTCTCATGTGTGGAAATCACATTCTCTACACACAGGACTTAGCTGACCTCAACAGGAAGTGTCATGTTCAAAATAAAAGTACTCTTTTCTTTTTCTTTTTCTTTCGCCATCGGCTGAACTGCAAGATCATCACAGTGCAAACTAATCTCATTCCCAACATAGTCCAATCTTTCTCTTTCAAGCTTGTGGATCTGCTACTTTTGATACTTTTGTATGATGCTGTAGTATGATCAAAAAGTTCTAAGATCTAAAAGTTAAAATATGGAGATAATAGGTTTCTAACCGACAGCAACAACATACTAAATAGTCTCTCTGGATGATTCTGCTGGGTATTGAACTCAGACCTCCCAGGCTCAGGGAGGGCACTCTAACCACAAGACCACTGAACTGATTTAAATAAAAACCTCTACATGACTCTACTAGAAAGGTGTGCTCCTGATTTGATTGTGTACCAATTTGTGTGAGTTTTAGACAGTGGTGGAAAGTAACTAAGTACATTTATTTAAGTACTGTACTTAAGTAAATTTTTTAGGTATTTGTACTTTACTTGAGTATTTACAATTTCCAATACCTTTACTTCTATTCCACTACATCTCAGAGGCAAATATTGTACTTTTACTCCACTACAATTATTTGAAAACTTTAGTTACTAGTTAAGATTTTTATTTTTATTATAAAACGTACATTAACCACTTCAGCCCTATATATATTTCTGCCATTCACAAGCCGATCTACAAGCTCACAATGCGTCGCATCGTGAGCTTGCTATTTTCAAAAGATATTTATACATTTGAAAACTTGAAATGGAACATTCTGCATAATGTCAAGTAAGAGCATTATCCGCATCATACCGTAGCCCCCGAGCTTCAGGAGGACCTATGGGTTGCCTCATGTTCTAAGCAACAAAAAATAAATAAACATTTTGATTGTACGACCTACGGTTCAAGAGTTATAGGCTAAAACGCGAAGCAGCCTGTTACAGCGTGACTATGAAGCCCATTTGGGGCAGAGGTTCTTCCTTGGCCTTCTGGGACTGCGCTTGAAAGATTAAGTGTGTGTGTGTGTGTGTGCGCCCCCCCCCCCCCAGGCAACTCGATCAGCTCCATGGGCAGCCCCGGTCCTCAGGCTGCGGAGAACACGCCCCCTCCGCCCCCCCGGCCCTCCCCATTGGTCCAGGGCGATGAGCTGCTGCCAGGCAACAACCAACTGCCGGACCACGGCGGCAACAACAACGTAAGTACAGCACCGGGTTCTCAACGTCTGGTTTGGGGCCCAGCAGGGGGTCCGATTGGACCCTTTCACGGGTCTGTAACTCTGAGAGTGTACAAACGGAACCAAACAAAGGGTCCGTGTCGCCTACTTTGCCCACTACTTTGTCTGATAAAACGTGATAATGTCCCATTCAATGCATTGATAGCATTCAAAGCCGGGCTGATTGCTCCCTGAGCACCGCACAGTGTCTGCTCACAGCCCCTAGTTGTTATAGGATGGGTACGTGCAGAGGAAACATTTTCACATACTGTGTGTTTAAGTATACAGTTACAAAAGAATACACCCCAAGGCGTGGGGACTATTCTATTCTATTCTATCTTCTACCCTACTGTAGCCTCGGTCCCAGCCTCACTCATCTGCGAAGAGAAGAGCCTGGTCACGACCTAAAGCAGCGAGTGTCTAGGAAGTCCTCCTGAGTGGACAGGATTTCCGTTTCCCCCAGAAATTATATTTTTTGACCAATCACAACACTCGTTTCATTCACGGAGAATGTTAACAGATTTGTAATGCATTAACGTCATTTCCTTGGGCAGTACCTCCGCCAAATTCAACCATTTCCGGTTGTCAACTTCCTAGACAACCAACATCCCAGGTCTTGCCCAGACCTGGGGACCTAATACAACAAGCCCTGAGAAAAGCCCCAAGCCCCAAGAAATCATCAATTCTAGGAGCAGTAAAAGTATATTTACAGAAAAACAGGACAGGTACTTTTACCCCTCGAGTGTCCTAAGATAACACCCAGTTATATAGTCCACCAGAGACCGTCAAGAGACAGCTAGAACAGAGCCTTCATCCACGGCTTATATAAACAACACAAACTTGGCCTCATCCCACACTAACTTATAGCGAGCGGATCCACAAATCATAATTTGCACACAGCAAATTCCAAAGTCTTAATCAACTCGCTGGACCGAAATACAATATTGCTTACTCTGTTCAATACTGTTAGTTTAAGACAATGCTCAGCAGTGTGTGTGTGTGTGTGTGTGTGTGTGTGTGTGTGTGTGTGTGTGTGTGTGTGTGTGTGTGTGTGCTGCTTCTGCTTCTCAGATCAAAGCGTCTGGCCGTGGGCAGGAATTATCCCAATAAGACCCGAGAGACGTTTCTACAAATGTTTTCTAAATCTGTAGTTCTCACCAGTGATGGAAGAAGTACTCAAATTTTTGAGTACTTCTTTGCGACGCGTTGTGAGCTTGTAGATCGGCTATTTTAAAACTGCCAAATATATAGGTCTGAAGTGGTTTTGTAATAATAATCAAAATCTACAAGGTAACTAGTAACTTAAGTTTTCAAATAATTATAGTGGAGTTAAAGTTACAATATTTACCTTTGAGATGTAGTGGAGTAGAAGTGAAATTATTGAAAAGTACCAGTAAAGTAAAAAAAATACCTCTAAATTGTACAGTACAGTACTTGAGTAAATGTACTTAGTTACTTTCCACCACTCGCTCTCACACTTTCAAGTGTGAAAAAAAAGAAAGTACTAAAAATAGCAGATATACAAGCTCGCTGCAAGCTTGTATATCTGCTATTTAAAACATATATATAATAATCGACACAGATGCTTTCCCGGTTTTACTGGGTTATCAGAGCACTTTTGGCAAGGCTTCTAAAGATTTAATAGTGTGTGTGTGTGTGTGTGTGTGTGTGTGTGTGTGTGTGTGTGTGTGTGTGTGTGTGCAGAAGTGTGGAAAAACAAAAACAGCCGCGGTCGGCCACTCCGTGTCGGATAGAGAGGCATCTCTCACACATTTACAGTGGTGGAAAAAGTACTACATTGTTTTACTTAAGTAAAAGTATCAATACTGCAGTAAAAGTAAAAGTCTGGAATTCAAAATATACTTGAGTAAAAGTACAAAATATTGGCATCAAAATGTACTTAAAGTACCAAAAGTAAAAGTAATGCAGAATGCAGAATGTCCCATTTCAAGTTTTCAAATGTAAAAACATCTTTTGAAAATAGCAGATCTACAAGCTCACAATGCGTCGTATCGCGACGCATTGTAGTCTACAATAGCTTGTAGATCGGCTATTTTCAAATGGCCGAAATATATATAGGGCTGAAGTGTATACAGTATGTTTTGTAATAATAATCATAATCTACAAAGTAACTAGTAACTAAAGCTTTCAAATGATTGTAGTGGAGTAAAAGTACAATATTTGCCTCTGAGATGTAGTGGAGTAGAAGTAAAAGTATTGGAAATTGGAAATACTCAAGTAAAGTACAAATATCTCAAAATTGTAGTACAGTTCTACATTGTAGAACTCAAGTACAGTACTTGAGTACATGTACTTAGTTACTTTCCACCACTGCACATTTAGTAAAGACGTAATGAAACAGATTCAATAAAAGAGGCTCACCCCGTGAGCATGAAGGGGAGGTCTAAATGAAGGGGGAAACGGTTGTTAGCGCGCCGCGGCACATAAAGACTCCATTTGTACCCACTCCTGTTTCTGCTTCCTCAGATGATGCCTCGTTTGACGACTTAAATCGTTCACAATTTGTCCCGACGAAGACTTAATTAAAAGAACGTTGTTGTGGGAGTGAGTTCACCCTAGGACGAGGTACACCTGGTTAAAGCAGCACTATGTAACGTTGTTTTAATGAATACATTTCAATTCAGCTCAATCTGTATGGTAGAGAATGTAAACAAAATATAACTCATACAATTGTGGTGGTTGTATTGTGTCTCCCTGCTCTTCTATTGAGACATTTTAGATCGTGTCAAAGGTCATTTGGTCATGTCTCACCTAGACACAGGATCTGACACAAAGTTTGAAAAAATTCTAATCTGGGGTAGAAGAGGAAAGCTACAAAGGACAACTTTTTTACAACCAAGGTTTATATTTTAGCTTGTAATTAAAGTAAATAAAAGATGAGTGTTATTTTTTATTCATTTATTGCTTTCTATAGTTTTAGCAATTTTTGTGATATTTTTTACAGTGGGGGCATTCTGTCCGGTGGCTAAATATGCCCTTTTTTACACAATAAAAAAGGTCCTGTGGTCTTTGATGGCCAGATGTGAGTTATTGGGGGCTAGAAGAGCTACTGTAAATAATAATAAAGAAAACGCCGGGTTATTGTGTAAAAAAAGACATATTTCGCCACCGGACAGAATGCCCCCGCCCACTGTAAAAAAGATCGCGAAAATTGCTAAAACTATAGAAAGCAGTGCATTTAAAATTTGTAACACTCATCTTTTATTTACTTTAATTACAATCTAAAACATAAACCTTGGTTGTAAAAAAACGAAGTTGTCCTTTAAGTGAGCAAACAATCTGGTGAAAAGCATCCTCGTGGAAATACAGTATGTTAGTCACTCACTGTTTGAAGAAAATAGAGATCTACACGTTCACATCGCGTCACACCACAACATATTGTGAGCTTGTAGATCGGCTATATTTTCCGGCTATAAGTATGAGTCAGACTTTAACCCAAAAAATGTCAGATCATAGCGCAGCGCGAAGTGACGCGCTATGAGCTTGTAGCTCTGCTATTTTTGAAAAATCTTGAAAATGTGTGCACATCTTTGAATGTAATATATTAAAAGATTTGCACACATTTTCAAAAAAAATCAGAAAAAATGTTTTTAAAGCGAACATCAAATCTTTGCTCCTGGGGGTTCCTGGCACAAAATATTTTGAGATGGGGGTCCGTCCGCGGCCAAATACATATAATTTTGGGGGTCCTTGACATTTTTCAGAAAACTGTTAGGATTTAGAAGCCATTTGTAGAATCAGCCTCAGGTCTTAATGGTTAAGATCAATTCAAAAGGAAGGGGGAAAGGATTCTCTATGCACACTTTAAGCGTTGTGAGGTTGCCACTAAATACATACGTTATTGGCCCTATCACATTAATGCGTCACTCCCAACTAATTACAGTGTGCATTTAGCTCACAAACTTCCTTTGATAGGATTTTCTCCAACAACCCAAAAAAAAGGCTCGTTTTAACCTATTAAGACCGGGAACGCATCTGTGTGACATTTTAAGATTTCTTTGGCTATTCAAAAATAATTTTTCGAAAAATCGTGAAAATGTGTGCAAATCTTTTTTTGAAAGTGAACATTTGTAACTCAAATCTTTGCTTCTGGGGGTCCCTGGAACAACATATTTTACAAATGTTCGCTTAAAAAAAAAAAAGATTTCCACAAATTTTGACAAATTTTCAAAGAAATAGCAGATCTACAAGCTCTCGGTGCCGCGCTATGAACTTGTATATCTGCTATTTTTTGAATTACCAAAGAAATCTGAAAATGCTTTCCCGGTCTTAAAGGGTTAATAACTTTGGCCAAATGCTTGCAAAAAGCTGTGCGCGCTGTTGTTCGCTCAGACGTGCGGATGTGGTGAAGAGATGCCTTGGCTTTGAACCACGTGTTGTTGTGTTTTGTTTTTTTTTCTCTGATGTGAGCGTTGCTATCTCCTGGCTGACCTTGTCCAACACTGACCATTCAGTGTGGTCCAAACGTCTAGCCCTGGCCAGGCTGTGCCTGTGCCAATGCCAGGGCGGCCAGTGCCAGTGCCAGGCTCTGCCCGGGCACAGCCACAGGCTACCTCTGTGTACCTCCCTGCCTCCCAGCATGCATCTCTGCCAGAGATAATCTGGGCTGCCAGACAAGAGGGGATTCCAACTCTCTCTCTCTCTCTCTCTCTCTCTCTCTCTCTCTCTCTCTCTCTCTCTCTCTCTCTCTCTCTCTCTCTACACCTCTCTCTCTGTGTGTCTCTCTCAGTGGGAGAGGATTAGAGGAGGTGTTTGTTGGAGGCAGTGCATCAGTCAGGCTTCATTACTATGAATTTATGCATGCCCATCTGTCCCTCGTTTGCCACTCTCTCCCTTTTCTCCCCTCTCACTCCTTAATCCCTCCTTCCCTCCTTCCCTCCTTCCTTCCTTGCGTTGTGAGCTTGTATGTCTGCTATATTTACTGCATGCAACACTAGAATGCAACCAAGTATAAATAAGGCTTTGCTCTCCACCCCACCTCCGTTCTCTCTCTCTCTCGCTCTCTCTCTCTCTCTCTGTCTGTCTTTCATCCACTCTCTCTACCACTCTCAGTCCACGTACCCTACCACTCACACACACACACGAGCGCACGCGCGCTCCAAACGCGTGACGCTGCGGCGCTCTGGGAGCTTGTAGATCAGCTATTTTCTGTGCATGATACTGGCATGCAACAAAGTATAAACCAGGCATAACTCTAACCCTATAACCCCTACATCTAACCTCTACTGTACCAGTGCAGATTTTTACAGTACATTTTGATTTAGTTTTAGTCATAGTCTTTTGAATAAAAAAATAAAAGTCACATTTTAGTCATCTGAAATCTTTTAGTTTTTGTCTAGTTTTAGTCGACTAAATATCATAAAATTATAGTCGTCAAAATCTACAGTTGATTAAGGGCACGTACACACTATACGATATTTGGTCCGATCAGGCTGTCGGGGACCTTTTTCGGCGATCGCCGACAAAACCACTCTATCTGGCGCAGATCGGCCTTTGATCGGCGAGATAATGCTCGCTGTGTGTGAAAGGCTCTGCGAGACGATCCGGCCGCGATCATAGCGCTCGGCGATGGCTTCCCGACCGTTTCAGATATCTAGCGGGTTAGATATTTGGTTCTGTCGCCGACTGGACATCAAACAGTATCATAGGGTATGAACGGGGTCCGCGAGGAGATCCACGCTACAGCCAATGAGAGCACATTACAGCAGCCACCGTGGTTAGGGGAGGGTCGCTGGACCTGACCACAACAACCAGTCCCTACTGCAATATTACCGTCCGGTCCTGTATTAAGTTAAACATTATAAAACAAAATGAGAGAGTGAGCGAGCGTGCTCGAGTAGGGGCTGTTATTTGAGAGGAATTGCAAGAGAGAGAGAGAGACTCTGAGAGAGAGAGTGAGACGAGAGCGGGCTCTGTGTGTCACGGTGTCTTTGAGTGGCTGAGTGCAGCACGTAAACAGAGTTGCCAGATTTTGCGAGAGAAATAAGCAACCAGTTCTATGAAACCAAGCCCAACAAAAGCGACTATAGGCCACATCACATGAGCACTTTAGCCTATATACAAATACATTGGATATTTGAAAATAGGCGATCTACAAGCTCACGACGCGTCACAGCGATTTTCATAGAAGAATCTTGAAAACATTTGAAAATGGTGGAATATTTTCCAAATCCACACAAATCTTGTATGGGGGGTCTCTATGGCACAACATATTTTCAGAATGGGGTTTGTCTGCGGACAAACACGTGTCATGTGTTGTTTAAACCACTGGTTTAAACAACATTAGGAAACAAGGCCAAATAAGCAACTAGTACTACACGTTCAAGCAACTTTACAGAAAAAAACAAGCCCAAAGTCGCTTATAATAATGGCAACGCTGCTCCTGTGCACTTGACGAGAGAGAGAGAGAGAGATGGATAGATAGAGAGAGCTAGATGCGCATGTATCACGGGAGACGTCTGTTAAAATGAATTGTAATCAAAACAAATGTAGGCCTATGTATTGGGTCTGACTCTGGAGATAGCATCCTAGTGAACTATCCTACAGTGTGTAATCCCTGGTCGGGGATCAATCTATCTATAGTGTGAAAACCACAACGATATATGACAGCCGATTTCAAGAAATAAACTCCTGCAGTGTGTAATGCTTAACGATCAGATGACTCCCCGACCACTTTAACAGTCTTACAGTGTGTACCTAACCTTAGTCGACTAAAATGTATGTTGGCGGTGCCTTGATGGTGTCTTAATGGCTGATTTCACACTTGGTTGCATACTGAAAATAGCCGTTCTACAAGCTCACAACGCGTCGCAGCACGTTGCGTTGTGAGCTTGTAGATCTGCTATTTTCAGAGCACAACACCTGAGCGCAAGCAAACATAAAACATTTTAGTCTAGTTTTTATTTGTTGACGAAATTGTCAATATAATTTAGTCTTAGTTTTAGTCATCGTAGCTTAGTTTTTATTTAGTATTCGTCAGGGAAAAAAGGTAGTCGCAGAACATTTTTCGTCATAGTTTTAGTCGACGAAATCAACACTGTACTGTACATCCCTAATCCAAATCCCAACCGCAAAATGAATCTTTTCCTGGTTGTAAGACTAGCGCGCGCACACACACACACGCACACGCACACACACACACACACACACACCTGTCTTAACCCATTAAGACCTGGAACGCATCTGTGTCACCTTAGATTTCTTTGGCTATTCAAAAATAGCAGATCTACAAGCTCATAGCGCGGCACTCGGTGCCGCGCTATGAGCTTGTAGATCTGCTATTTTTGAAAAATCGTTTTAAAAAAACTGTTAGGATTTAGAAAACATTTTTAAGAATCGCCTCAGGTCTTAAAGGGTTATTTCTCAAATTCGAATACATTGTGCTTGTGGGGACATTTTGGCACCTCACAAACACAGTCATAATATAAAGTACACACATACGTACACACTTGCATTCACTCTCCCTCTCCACTCCTCTTTTCCGAGTGTCAGCCTATACACATAGTTGCGTTGGAGCCTCACCGCCTCCTCCTTTCTCTCTCTCTCTCTCTCTCCTCCAAATCTCTTTCTCTCCTCCTTCTCCTCTTCACCCCCGCTCCCCTCCCCTCCCCATCCCCCTCTCTCTTCCCTCACTCATCTCCACGTCTCTCTCTCCTCCGAGAAGCTTTGGTTGTTGCTGTAAAAGTGTTTTTTTTCCCCCACTTCGCCAGTTGGTTTGAAGGGCTTTTCGTTAGAAAAAGGCTATGTGTGTGCGTGTGCGTGTGTGTGCATCATGCATGTATGTGTGTGTGTGTGTGTGTGCGCGTGTGTGTGCGCGCGCGTGTGTGTATGTGTGCGACTCACACACACACCTGAGATTCACGACTCAATAATTTCCACAGCACCGGACGACTACAATCCTTTACAACGTTATACTGCCTTGTAAAGAAATGCAATTAACTGGATAATAACTGCGACTACATTCTACAGCCAATTGTGAATTTTATTTTTTTGTGCCCAGGGTAACTTTGTGAGGAGATAAATAAATAAAGGTAAATGTCTCATTTCAGAGCAGACCTTTCATGCTGAACTGACATGGAAAACAGATCACATTTTCTGGGTCACCTGGTAGAATATTTACCTCAACATAGCAGTTAACCAGTGGTGGAAAAAGTACTCAAATGTTTTACTTAACACATTGACTGCCAGAATTATTTCAGATTTTTTTAGCTGTTTTATGCCATAGATTTTTCATTGAGAAAAAAAAAGTACTCAGGAGCCGAGATACAGAATTTTTAAGTTTGAAGTTAACAAGGAAGTGGATGGGAGTCTAAATCTTCGAAAAATCATATCTCCTTGGTCTTTGGGTAAAAAAACAAAAACAAAAACGTATTTTTTTTTTCTTTTTCAAAAAACGCATATATGCGTTCTTGGCAAGCAAGTGATGGATTCTAAAGAACGCAAAGAACGCATATATGCGTTCTTGGCAGGCAATGTGTTGTAAAAGCATCAATACTGCAGTGTAGAAGTACTCTGTTACAAGTAAAAGTCCTGGAATTCAAAATTTACTTGAGTAAAACTACAAAAGTATTGGTATAGAGTACAGAAGTCCTGACGTCACTCGTTCATTCCCTGGTTCGTAAAGTAATTTCTCTATGGAGAATTAACATTGGGTCACAATAGAATCGTCTCGTATAAGAATTATGGTCCAAAAATAAACAAACTGTCTCGGCGATATTGTCAGGGAGGAGGTTCTGTATCGTTTATGATAGTCAGTCACTTATATTTGATACAGTCTGTTTCTGGCGAAAATTTTACTAATTCGGCGGAAGTAACATTAGCGTTTTTCTCACCGTCAGTCGATGCTTCATATCCATAAGAGTCAAACCGCCGGGATCATTTGTTTATTTTTGGAACACAGTTCTTATTTGACGCGATATTAAATACGTCTATGGGAATTCAGAATGGGGGGGGGGGGGAAACCGCAAACCAGGTAGACAAACCTAGGATGTGTAAATTAGGTCAGACTTCGGTGCTATATTAACCCTTTCAGACCTGGAACGCATCTGTGTCACTTTAGATTTCTTTGGCGTGCCGCGCTATGAGCTTTTATATCTGCTATTTTTGAAAATATTGAATTTGTTTTTTTTGTTAAAAAAAAAAACAGTTTTTTTTAAAGAATCGCCTCAGGTCTTAATGGGTTAACATGTACTTAAAGCTCACAACTCTATTTTCAATTAGCCTATGTGTAAAATAGGGCTAAAGTGGTTAATGTATGTTTTATAATATAATAATTCATATCTGCAAAGTAACTAGTAACTAAAGTTTAAAAAAAAATTGTAGTGGAGTAAAAGTACAATATTTGCCTCTGAGA
>NC_137622.1:38977850-38997850 GCF_963280865.1 Gymnoscopelus braueri
GACAAAGAAGGAACTTAAACCAACTTGGAACCCAAGCCCAGCATGCCTATTCTTCTGGGGTGGGGGAACATTCATTCCCAAAAAAATAGCAGATCTACAAGCTCACAACATTGTGAGCTTGAAGAGCTGGAGCCAGAAGGAGCCAGAGATGAGCCAGAGACGTTTGGCGTAGACGAAAAAAAAACGTGGTTGTGACTCAGGTCGTGTTCACTAACAGCAGAGGGTTTAAGTGATGGAGCAGAGTTGTGTTAATATCACTACGTTTTGGTGGCTCCGTGCGGGACGTGACTTTTGGGTGCCAAAGCGGCAGAGAACCACCGATCTAAGGCCTATTCCTCCCTCAAGAAACTTGTACCACTCCACCACCCCAAAGGACCACCCCCCCCCACCCCCCCCCCCCCCCCCCGCCCCCAAATCCCCACCCTCCACGACCCGACCCCAAAACATGCACTGTTTGACTCAACGTATCGTCTTGTGGTGTTCAGTTTTAAGCCAAAGTGTCTTTTCACAAACAAAGCTATTTTGCTTCCGCTTAATTTTTCCGGTGGTGTGTGCCGGGCAGCGTCGCGCGCTGGAAGTACTCCATCTATAAGCTAACGCACGCCGGAAATAGCTGACCGTTGTGACCTTGTAGATCAGCTATTTCCGAGCGCCGTGCGGCGACTATCCGGCGCACAAAATGAGGCTTTCTACATCCAAGCTGTCTCTAAACTCTGTGTTAAAACCTGATGAAGATATGTATAAAACATATGAACATACTGTACAGAATGGTGATGTGTGTAAAACATTATGATCGGCTTGACGGGTTTAAAATGACGTGTATAAAGCATATGATCATTCAGTGTGGGCCTGACGGGTTTCGGTTTGTTTTGCACGTCGTATGTTTGTTCACCAAACGGTTCGCCGTTTTGTGTTTGCCTCGAGAAATCCAACAGGGGTTACCACTGAGGAGGGCTCAGCTTCTTTTCCTTTTTTTTGGTCTTCAAACGAGTGTGTTTGTCTCTTTTTCTTTGCGTTTTTATTTTTTATCCTCCCGCACCTGTGCACAGCGCTCCGACTCTTGTGTCACTGTCGACCCGTGTTGCCATAGCGACCCGGGCCTGGGGGTGGTCCCCAAACCCCCCCCCCTCCCGTAGCCGAGCCCCCACTCCCGGTGATCCAAAGCTAAATGGAGCTGAAACGATCATTACATCATGTCTCGGTTCTTAAAAAACACAAGAAGAGGCACAGGCACCTGGCCGTGGACACAGCGGCCATTTTCTCCCTTTCTTTTTTCTTTACTAGCGCCTGGCTGCTATCACCCTCAACCCGCAAACCCCCCCCCCTCCCGCCCTCCCTCCCCTCACCCACGCTCCGGTTGCACCAGGTACACCAGATGAGTCAGATATCGTCTCCTTGGAGATGAGACGATGACACATTTGTGCGCACACACACACACACACACACACACACACACACACACACACACACACACACACACACACACACACACACACACACACACACACACACACACACACACACACACACACACACACACACATCACGTGCACTTTCACGCTGGGACTTACTTTCATGAGCGAGCAAAAGTGACTGCACATTGTGTAACTACTGTAGATGAAAACATGTCTGCCCTTCCACACGCACACACACACGCACACGCACACGCACACGCACACACACACACACACACACACACACACACACACAAACATCCCACCCACCACCCTATACCCATAGAAAGACAGTCGGCATGAATCAACGTGTACAGTAATGTCTTCCTTTCATCTGTTGTATGAAATGGACAGATCGCAGTTTTTGGTGTCTCTCTCTCACTCTCTCTCTCTCTGCCTGTCATGTCTCATGTCACCCCCTTTCTTGGTCACTCCAGACAAGGTGTATATGGGGGTCTGTGGGAGAGCAAGGAGGGGCTCTATTTTGAAAAAAAAGATCTGAACATTTTTTTAAATTTGAAAATATTAGATCTATAAGCTTCAAATTTGGTTCTGAAATGTTCCAAAATTTGAAGAACTCAACAGAAGGCACATGTCTGTCAATGTTACAGTGGGTGGGATGGAGGGAGGGAGCCTCTCTTCAACTCAGAACATGGAACCTCCTCCTCCTCCTCATCCTCCTCCTCCTCCTCCTCCTCCTCCTCCTCCTCACTTGACCCCTGTGTTCCTCCTCTGTGCCCCCGATACGCTCCTCTGATCTTCTGATAAGTGTCCTGTGCGTTTTGGCCCATTCTTTTAATGTGCAACATTGTTTTTCCCACTCAACAGTAAACAAACCAACATACAGTATACAAGGTATCTGCACATTTCTAAAGTGACTTTAAGACCCTCTAGAATGAAAAAAAAAAAGAATGAAAATTGCTTTACCATACAAACTGGCCAAATTGTCAAATATAATCGACATCCTTACAACGCCACGCAACCTTGTGAGCTTGTAGATCAGCACAATATTTATATGTGGAACCGAGTCAAACAAAAAACAACTCCTACAGTTCCAAGTGCTTGTCAGGATGGGGGGGCGTCCCCAGTTCAAATATGATTATTTTGGGGGTTCGCTGCCTGAAAAGTTTGGGAACCACAGTGATAGGCTACCCGCATGAGGTGGTGGCTCTCTCACATACTCGCTTTGATCGAACGCACGTTCAGTGTCTGTAGACTGATTCTGGCCAAAATGGTTGTGAATAATTTCTGTCTGCTGCCTACGGCATTTCTAAACCTTCCTGAACGTTGTGCCCTGCTGAACGCATCCACCCACCCCCCCCACCCCCCCCCCCCCGATGGGTTCAAAGATGTACGCCGTGTTTACCTGTGAATAGAATAAATGTACAAGCTGACATTTCCTTGCACCTGTTCTTCCTGTCCTGTTCTTCCTGTGTCTATCTTTCTTAAGCACTTTCCCTAGTTTGGGCATGTCATTATATAGGCAAAGTAGCAGTGTTGAAAAAAGTACTCACATTTCTTACTTAAGTAAAAGTATCAATACTGCATGGTAGAAATACTCTGTTACAAGTAGAAGTCCGGAATTCAAAATGTACTTGAGTAAAAGTACAAAAGTATTGGTATCAAAATGTACTTAAAGTACCAAAAGTAGAAAGTACTCATTGTACAGAATGTCCCATTTCACAACTAAATTGCATAGAAATCATTTGAAAATAGCAGATATACAAGCTCACGATGCGACGCATTGTGAGCTTGTAGATCGGCTATTTTCAAATTAGTCTGGTTCACTATGTAATTTTGTCGGATTTTTTTGAAGATTTGCAAAACTATACATTTTTGGAAAGGTTATTGTCTAAGGAATCAGAAAATCAATGTTTGCATTTGCCCAGATGTGTATATGGCGGCCATATTGGCAATTACAAAATGGCCACCCTAAAATGTACGTTTTTTAATATCTCGGCCTCTAAATAAGCTGGAACATTGATTTTAACTCTTAAACCTACATTTTCAGTGTCGAGGAATCCAATGGTGGTAATTATAAAGCTACAAAACTTTACAATATTAACCCTTAGATGCATGACTGAGTCCAAAATGACCAGATGTGGTTGTTTTCTTGCAATATCTTTGTAATTAAAAAAACATTTATCAATTCATATTGAAGATTTGCAAAACTATACATTTTTGGAAAGGTTATTGTCTAAGGATTCATAAAATCAATGTTTGAATTTGCCCAGATGTCTGTGGCCATATTGGAATTGACAAAATGGCCGCCGTAAAATGTATGTTTTGTAATATCTTGGCTTCTAAATAAGATGGAACATTGTTTTTAATGGCTAAACCTACATTTTCAGGGTCAAGGAATCCAATGGTGCAAGTTATCATTTAATTTTTTGTATCATCCCATTGACATAATCCATCATATGGGTGAAAACAGCACAGCCCAGGCAGTCAGTCAGATACTAACTCAGTGTTCTTTTTATTTCTTTTAACTGTGAACTTTGGATGTTTGTGTAACCATCTTAAACATCATGACATGTGTAATCTTAGACAGTCTCTATCCATCATCATCATCATCATCATCACTTTCGTGCATCACAGCTTGGGAATCATCATCGTTCTGGCACTGGCTGCTGCACTGACACATTTCAGTACAGGCTAAGTCCTTAGCTTTGCAGGAACATCTGCCAGAAGAACAGTCTGATTTGCACTTGCATTGAACCATCTCAAGGATGGCCTTTGGAGCTGGGAGGACCTCTGTGGTCGTTGGTTTCAGCATGCCACCTGAGTGTTTGAAGTACCCATTTTGCAGGGGATCCAGCTGTGGATCCTGCAGAGCAATGGCTGCTTGTGCCCATGCCCTTGTTTGGACATGGACTCTCAAAATATGCTGTTTCAGAGCTCCAGGTGTTGGAGGGAGCTTGTCACTTTCTGCCCTGTGCTTGCAGAACAGATGCCATCGCAGTTCAGGGATTGTCTTGATGTTGATACCCTTGGGTGAGTAAGCTGCACATACAAAGGACTCCAGTGTTGACAGCATTCCTTCTGTCACTTCTGCTTCATCCAAAAGCATCTGCAGAGCTTTGATAATATCTCCATCCGTTTTGAGGTAGACCTGCAGCCAGGTTGCCTTGCTTATACGGGAGAACCTCCCTGTGTTGTCGGCCCCAGTGAATGCATGGAAGGCTGGCAAAGCCTTTGCTCTTTCTTTACCTAGAGCTCGCCACAATCTTCACAACACCAGAGGCCATAGAAATGGACGTGTTCATCAGCAGGAGGTCGTAGTTTGCTGTGACTAGCACTAAAACGTCCGTATCTGGGGAGAAAAATACCAACTGTGCATCAGGTGGGTTTCGCTGTGAAGCCAGCACAGCCTGGTGGATCAGCAGTGTGTCTGCTTCTTCGTGGTTATTTTCTTCAAAGACCAGGTCTTTGTTGCTCCTAGTGTATCTAGAAGCAGACGTGATGATCAGCTTGGAGGATCCCCTGTTGTACTCTAGTGTTTTGGTATCAAGATAGTCAGTCAGATCAGCCTTCGTCTTGTCATGGGAGAGGAACCTGCTCATCGGGATGTGTTTGATGGTAGGCAAGGCAACCTGGCTGCAGGTCTACCTCAAAACGGATGAAGATGTTATCAATGCTCTACAGATGCTTTTGGATGAAGCAGAAGTGATGGAAGGAATGCTGAGTCCTTACAGCTTACTCACCCAAGGGTATCAACATCAAGACAATCCCTGAACTGCGATGGCATCTGTTCTGCAAACACAGGGCAGAAAGTGACAAGCTCCCTCCAACACCTGGAGCTCTGAAGCAGCACATCTTGAGAATCCATGTCCAAACAAGGGCATGGGCACAAGCAGCCATTAATATGCAGGATCCACAGCTGCATCCCCTGCAAAATGGGTACTTCAAACACTTGGATGGCATTCTGAAACCAATGACCACAGAGGTCCTCCCAGCCCAAAAGGCCATCCTTGAGATGGTTCAATGCAAGTGTAAATCTGACTGTTCTTCTGGCAGATGTTCCTGCAAAGCTAAGGACTTAGCCTGTACTGAAATGTGTCATTGCAGCAGCCAGTGTCAGAACGATGACGATTCCCAAGCTGTGACGCACGAAAGTGATGATGATGATGATGATGATGATGATGCATAGAGACTGTCTAAGATTACACATGTCATGATGTTTAAGATGGTTACACAAACATCCAAAGTTCACAGTTAAAAGAAATAAAAAGAACACTGAGTTAGTATCTGACTGACTGTTTTTAACCCATATGATGGATTATGTCAATGGGATGATACAAAAAATGAAATGATAACTTGCACCATTGGATTCCTTGACCCTGAAAAAAGCCATTAAAAACAATGTTCCATCTTATTTAGAAGCCAAGATATTACAAGACATACATTTTACGGCGGCCATTTTGTCAATTCCAATATGGCCACAGACATCTGGGCAAATGCAAACATTGATTTTATGATTCCTTAGACAATAACCTTTCCAAAAATGTATAGTTTTGCAAATCTTCAATATGAATTGATAAATGTTTTTTAATTACAAAGATATTTCAAGAAAACAACCACATCTGGTCATTTTGGACTCAGTCATGCATCTAAGGGTTAATATTGTAAAGTTTTGTAGCTTTATAATTACCACCATTGGATTCCTCGACACTGAAAATGTAGGTTTAAGAGTTAAAATCAATGTTCCAGCTTATTTAGAGGCCGAGATATTAAAAAACGTACATTTTAGGGTGGCCATTTTGTAATTGCCAATATGGCCGCCATATACACATCTGGGCAAATGCAAACATTGATTTTCTGATTCCTTAGACAATAACCTTTCCAAAAATGTATAGTTTTGCAAATCTTCTAAAAAATCCGACAACATTGTAAATCTAAGCATAAGGAACCAGACTAAATGGCCGAAATGTATAAAATCTACAAAGTAACTAGAAACTAAAGTTTTCAAATAATTGTAGTGGAGTAAAAGTACAATATTTGCCTCTGAGATGTAGTGGAGTAGAAGTAAAAGTACTGAAAATTGGAAATACTCCAGTAAAGTACAAGTACCTCAAAATTTTTACTTAAGTACAGTACTTGAGTAAATGTACTTAGTTACTTTACACCACTGCAAGGGAGTAACATTTTCAAAATGTATTGATTGATTGAATACTTTATTAGTTGTTGAAATGTAAACGGCAGACTGTACTGTACAGTCAGACATTAAGGCTAAAAGGATAGCACAGAAAAGTCCTGGGGACCTGTTTCCATTGTGGTCCTACGTATTCAATTCATCAGCACACATTCATAACATCCAGTATTACTTAAAGTTATACAATGCAGAATCCCAAATAACGATTTTTAGCAACCTCTGCTGGTCACTACCGTCACTGCATACAATTTCCGTAATCCTCGATTACCCAGAATTCCATTCGTTTTCACCGGAAGCCGGAAGCGTTTCAAAAAGCGATCTTTTAATTGTTTTATACTATCTACGGATCGTTTCTCTTAGCCAGTGGAGCATTAGTTACCATGAGCTGTGCTTTCTTTTTCTGTTCTTTTTCGATCTTCAAATCCTACATTCTCTTAACATCAGCGTGAGGTTCCTTTTTGCTATTACCGCGGTAGTTCCTGGCCAAACAGGAAACCGTTGCGGTAGTTCCTGGGGACGTCGGCCACGACGTCATGACGTTGGCCAGGAACGTCATTTCCCCGGGAAGGTCCCCCCAGTCCACTTTCAATAGAAAATATATAAATAAAAGGCTTCCGGGGGTGAAATTCATGGAGTGGGTGTTGTGAAACTTTTGCCACTGACAAAAGATATACAATTTAACTTTAGTTTTGTTGAAAATGTTACCTAGTATTACTTTAAATAATATCATTCAGCAGAATTGCAGGTCAGCAGACTCACCTGACTCTGACCCCAAATTGCAATTTACATGAGCAGTAGCAGCAAACACTGAAAGGTTGATGCCAAAAACTGACACTTTAACCCCAAATGAACAGATGATTTTTTTAAATGTATTTTTTACCATCTCATGCCAGTCATTTAGCACTGTGTTTGATTTGTCAAACTACAGTATCACCATTACAACTAGATTTTTATCAACTGGCCCCCAGTTATTGCCATAATTCCTAATGTGGCCCTCAGGTTATTAAGCCATTATAAGCATCCCTGGAAGCAGTGACATGGTGTCTCGCTGTTTTAGCACTCAGTATCTACTGCACTACATGCGGTATTTAGTTCACATGAAAAAAACACGTGTATGTTGGTTTGGAACATATGGTGGAGATGCTACATGAATAATATCTAGCAACACACACACACACACACACACACACACACACACACACACACACACACACACACACACACACACACACACACACACACACACACACACACACACACACACACACACAATGTGCTTTTTTTAAAGCGTTACCACAGAACTAAGCGGAGGGATCCAACGAGGTGTTTGATGTTGGCAGATGGACGCTTTAGATGAGAACAGTCATTCACATCTGCATAGTGCTGTATGCATCAGCTTTGCAACCATTAAAGACACATGTACAATTACCACATTTCCCAATACGTGTCAGCGATGGTGATGATGATGGGAACATATGGGGGTATAGTAACATATATATATATATATGCACACGCATGCTAAAATCAACACACACACACACACACACACACACACACACACACACACACACACACACACACACACACACACACACACACACACACACACACACACACACACACACACACACACACGCATTACGTGCACTTTCACGCTGGGACTTACTTTCATGAGCGAGCAAAAGTGACTGCATATTGTGTAACTACTGTAGATGAAAACATGTCTGCCCTCCCACTCGCATGCACACGCACACACACACGCACACGCACAAACGCACAAACGCAAGCACACACATCCCACCCACCACCCTATACCCATAGAAAGACAGTCGGCATGAATCAACATGTAATGTCTTCCTTTCATCTGTTGTATGAAATGGACAGATCGCAGTTTTTGGTGTCTCTCTCTCTCACTCTCTCTCTGCCTGTCATGTCTCATGTCACTCAGACAAGGTGTATATGGGGGTCTGTGTGGGAGAGCAAGGAGGGGCTCTATTTTGAAAAAGAAGATCTGAAATTTTTTCTAAATTTGAAAATCTTCAAAAAATATTAGATCTATAAGCTTCAAATTTGGTTCTGAAATGTTCCAAAAAATTGAAGAACTCAACAGAAGGCACAAAGCCTGGCTTTTGGCTTTCTGTCCAAAGCGCATGTCTGTCAATGTTACAGTTGGTGGGATGGAGGGAGGGAGCCTCTCTTCATCTCAGAACATGGAACCCCCTCCTCCTCCTCCTCCTCCTCCTCCTCCTCCTCCTCCTCCTCATTTGACCCCTGTGTTCCTCCTCTGAGCCCCCAATACGCTCCTCTGATCTTCTGATAAGTGTCCTGTGCGTTTTGGCCCTGTCGGGACGGGGCCTCTTGTTTTCAGCAGGGTGGAGCTTCACAGACTGTTCATGCCAGTAGTGGATGAGTGACCGCCACCATCCAGCAATAGGCCAGTGGTTCTAAAACTGTGGGTTGGGACCCCCCCCCCCCCAAACTATTTTGGCGGGGTTCGGCGGAGACTAAATTGAGTCTCCTACCTGAGACTCCGCCGGTCAAATTATTGGCTTAGGAATGCGACAAAAACAAAAAAATCTTCATGTGGTGACTAATTGATAGAAAATAAGTATTTTTTGGGGTGAACTATTCCTTTAATGTGCAACATTGTTTTTCCCACTCCACAGTAAACAAACCAACATACAGTATACAAGGTATCTGCACATTTCTAAAGTGACTTTTAACTCATTCACTGCCAGACTTATTTCTGGCTGTGTTTGCCCACTGCCAGTGATTTAGTGTTTTTTATAACTTAAAAAAATTCACACTTTTTTTTCATTATTATGATCGCAAGTGCAATCGTTTCTAAACACACAGACGAGTCGTGCACACCGCTCAAACAACAAACATTCCAATCGGGGTGGAGTCTCTCTCCTCCAGCCCAGTGCAAAAACCCCATGTTTCGCTATGTAAACGGAAAACTCACTTACTTTTTCCACCTCGCCACAGACCTCGCTAAATCCCTTATGATCGCGTGTTCAACTGTTTGTAGACACACAGGGTAGTTGTGTGAGTGGCCCAGAGAAGAAATTTTCAATCGGCGACATTCCCTTTTGCAGTATAGCAGTTTCAAAACAGCGTCGCTAAACAGCATTCCACGGCGGAGAAACGCAAAGCCGAGAAAAGACCGTTTGAAGGCGGGACCTAAACAGGAAGCGGACGGAAACGAAAATCTTCGACGTATTTCCGTATCCGGGTGTGCTACAATGAAATGTGTCGTGGCGAGAGATGAAGGAACGTGAGATCTTGTTTTAAAAAAATATTTTTCAAAATTCTGTTTTTTACGTTCTAGGCAGGTTTGGTTATTGGAAAAAAATTTGTTTTTTACGTCCTAGGCAGGGAATGAGTTAAGACCTTTTTAATACCTCTAGAATGAAAAAAAATGAATGAAAATAAGACCATTGCTGCATCAAAAGTAATCAACAAACCATAAAAACTGGCCAAATTGTCCATTATAATTACTTACAACGCCACGCAACCTTGTGAGCTTGTAGACCAGCTATTTTCACAATATTTATATGTGGAACCGATAAAAAAAAAAAAAAAACTCCTACAATTCCAAGTGCTTGTCAGGATGGGGGGGTGGGGGTCCCCAGTTCAAATATGATTATTTTGGGGGTTCGCTGCCTGAAAGGTTTGGGAACCACAGTGATAGGCTACCCGCATGAGGTGGTGGCTCTCTCACATACTTGCTTTGATCGAACGCACGTTCAGTGTCTGTGTCTGTTGTGTCTGTAGACTGATTCTGGCCAAAATTGTTGTGAATCATTTCTGTCTGCTGCCTACGGCATTTCTAAACCTTCCTGAACGTTGTGCCCTGCTGAACGCACCCCCCTCCCCCCCCCCCCCCCCATGGGTTCAAAGATGTACACCGTGTTTACCTGTGAATAGAATAAATGTACAAGCTGACATTTCCTTACACCTGTTCTTCCTGTGTCTATCTTTCTTAAGCACTTTCCCTAATGAACAGATGATTTTTTTTAATGTATTTTTTACCATCTCATGCCAGTCATTTAGCACTGTGCTACAGTATCACCATTACAACTAGATTTTTATCAACTGGCCCCCAGTTATTGCCATAATTCCTAATGTGGCCCTCAGGTTATTAAGCCATTATAAGTATCCCTGGAAGCAGTGACATGGTGTCTCGCTGTTTTAGCACTCAGTATCTACTGCACTACATGCGGTATTTAGTTCACATGAAAAAACACGTGTATGTTGGTTTGGAACATATGGTGGAGATGCTACATGAATAATATCTAGCAACAC
The DNA here is from genome assembly GCF_963280865.1 of Gymnoscopelus braueri. Taxonomy (NCBI): domain Eukaryota; kingdom Metazoa; phylum Chordata; class Actinopteri; order Myctophiformes; family Myctophidae; genus Gymnoscopelus; species Gymnoscopelus braueri. The sequence continues at coordinate 38,988,765 of NC_137622.1, forward strand.
ACACACACACACACACACAAAATGTCCTTTTTTCTAAACGTTACCACAGAACTAAGCGGAGGGATCCAACGAGGTGTTTGATGTTGGCAGATGGACGCTTTAGATGAGAACAGTCATTCACATCTGCATAGTGCTGCATGCATCAGCTTTGCAACCATTAAAGACACATGTACAATTACCACATTTCCCAATACGTGTCAGCGATGGTGATGATGGGAAAATATGGGGGGATATAGCAACATATATATGCACATGCATGCTAAAATCAACATACACACACACACACACACACACACACACACACACACACACACACACACACACACACACACACACACACACACACACACACACACACACACACACACACACACACACACACACACACACACACACACACACACACACACACACACACACTCTTTCCTTGCAGCCTGGCTCACACACAGTCACACACGCACACGCACACACACTCACACTCACACACACACGCACAGTGTCTGTTGAGTGGAGTTTTTGTATCAGGTTTACAAGCAAATTGATTTTCCTTCAGGCAGTACTCTTGCTAGTACAGAGGAGTGTGCAGCTCATGCATACAAATAGACTGATAAAGCCACGTCTGAAGCAGTTAGTTATCAAACATTTTCGTGTCAAGGAGCACTCCCAAATTGATGTGTGTTCGGCCCGTTGTGTGGATCCACACTCTTGTATAGATAATTCAGAAATATTTGGCAACATTCGTTAAGATTTGTCAACATTGTCAACAACAACATTAGCACACAATAAAATATTATAAAATAAATAAATAAATAAAAATAGCTATTCAAAGATATGCACAGATTTTCAAGGTTTTTCTAAAATAGCAGATATACGCACTCGGTGCCGCGCTACGAGCTTGTATATCTGCTATTTTTGAATAGCCAAAGCTAAGTGGTTAAAGATTATTGTGACGCTATTAACTAATTTTGCTGGGGACCCCCTCTGGTACTCCCTCAAGGACCACTGGTGGAAAAGCACTGTTCTAAATGATAGAATTTATCTTTAGAGTTTAGCTTTAGTTGGAACGGCAGGCAGGCTCCGCCGCAGACTTTCTGTGAATCACCGGCGGTGACGTGTTTTGATCATGTGTTCATGGACTCGTCTTTGCCCATTCATTTAAAGGGACTACACCATGAATTTTAACTTTTTCTTCTTTTTTGTGTGTTTTTGGTCTCCCCTACCTCTCTTCTATCCTCAAAAATACCCCAGTTTGAACACTCAGGCTTTCACAGCAAATCTGGGGTTTTCTGTAAATTGGTCTAAAAACAGGCCAAACTGATTTGGTCCCTGACGTGACGTCACGTCAGGGAACATTTCCTCACGTTTTTCAGTTCCAAAAAAAATAATCATAATAATAATCTTTTTTTTATTTTTTTTTATTTTTCTCATTTTTTTCTTATTTTTTTATTTTACTTTTTCCACACAGAACCAGGAGATAACATGTATACAAACTGGCTCAATAGCGCCCCGTGCCAAACAGGACAATGTGGTATTGCAGGTGAAAGTGCTTTATAAGCCAGAGAGAAGTTAGTTGGAATGAGTATATCTGAGGCTTGATTTAGGCTCAAACCTTTTGAAAAACGTTTGAGGGACATAAACAATATGATATTAAATATATATATATTTTTTTAAATTCATGGTGTAGTCCCTTTAATAACAGAAGAGCAGGCGTAGCTTATCATATTCTAATACAACCGTTGGTTTATTTGCAGTGGTGTAAAGTAAGTAAGTCAATTTACTCAAGTACTGTACTTAAGTAAACTCGTGAGGTATTTTCTTTTACTTTACTGGAGTATTTGCAGTTTTCAGTACTTTTACTTCTACTCCGCTACATCTCATAGGCAAAATATTGTACTTTTACTCCACTACAATTATTTGAAAACTTTAGTTACTAGTTACTTGGTAGATTCTGATTATTATTACAGAACATACATTAACCACTACAGCCCTATATATATATATATGTCGGCCATTTGAAAATAGCCGATCTACAAGCTCATCGCGACGCATTGTGAGCTTGTAGATCTGCTATTTTCAAAAGATTCTTTTTGGGAAAACTTGTGAAATGGGACATTCTGCATAATGAGCACTTTTACTTTTGGTATATTTTTATGCCAATACTCTTGTACTTTTACTCAAATACATTTTGAATTCCGGACATTTACTTGTAATGGAGTATTTCTACATTGCAGAATTGATACGTTTACTTAAGTACAACATTTGAGTACTTTTCCCACCACTGTTTATTTGTGCATGTCAGTCTAATATCATCTGGAGTAAACAGGATGTTGATCAGATTAAATCAGGGCTCATCTAAATGAATCACCTGATTATCTTTGAAACAAAGTGGCTCATGTAACGCAGACTGGTGTCAAGAGTGGGCACCGTGCCAACGTGGATAGCTGGCACGAGATGAAAACGTACTTGACAACGCACAATGCCATTGACGGTATAGGCTGCAATATTATGCAAATATTCAAAGATAATACAGTAGTCTGGTAGAATGAAACCTTGCTTTCCGTGGACATAATAATAATAATAATAATAAACTTTATTTGTATAGCACCTTTCATGACATGAAATGCAGCTCAAAGTGCTTTACAGAGCAAGGATACAATTACAGTTAGAACCAATTTAACAATAAAGCAAACAAAAATAAAATAAAATAAAATAAAAGCAGTAAAATGCAGTAAAATGCAGTGGCCCTCGCCACTACACAACTACAACACAAATGGATATAACTTAAATGTAGTGGCCACTGTCCTCTACAACACAGCTAAAGAAATATCCACACTTCACACAATTGCCAATATTACATGTGTACCTTGTGTACCTTAGTAATATATCTTCACACAATTGTCAATATTACACCTTAGTAATATATTTTCACTTAGTAATATTACACCTTAGTAATATATTTTCACCATGTTTACCACGTGTGGACTAGCCCAGGGGATCTGCTAACTTATAATCCCAGCCTACATGAGAATAACGGGAACTTTATTGGTCTGGCGGAGCTGCATGCTGAGTTCGACGCACAATGAACGAACGGCTAGGCAAGAAAAAAAGGGATAGCTGAAACGGGCTCCCAGATCCTTAAAGGACGACTTCACAGTTTTTCAACCTATCTTCATATAATTGGTCCTCACTAATGCTCATGATAAAATGTTATTTTTTTCCTACTTGGTCTGTGTCTCATAGGAGGACTGTGGACAGTCCAGAAACCTGTCTACCAGTGACATCATCGTTAGGCAGGATTTTTTTTCCCAACAAGATTTAAAAAAAAATATTTAGATTTTTATTAACGGGGGAACAATGGCTTCCATTATTGCATCGCAACTTTCCAGAAATACAAAGCCTGCTGTTTCTATTAACTGTCATCGATGATGTCACTGGTAGACGGGTTTCTGAACTGTCCACAGCCGTTTTCTGAGACACAGACTGAGTAGAAGAAAATGTTACCGTTTTATCATGAGCATTAGTGAGGACCAATTACATGAAGACAGGTTGAAAATGGGTGAAGTCGTCCTTTAATGGTATCAAAAGTATGTACATTTGATAAAATCCCTGCCATTGAAAGGATTCCTTAATACATTATCATTGCCCTCTCTAACTAAAGTTTTTAATTTAAAACACCTTAAATATTGTGTTTATTTTAGAAACAGTTCATCTTTTACTCAAGAGGGACAATGCCTGTCACAAGTTGATGATGTCATTTGTCCATGTGTGGTCCAGCCCTATGGCATGTATGGAATGCATGTGCAAATATAACATATTCTCATATTAACCTTAGGAAGTATTAAGTAGTTTCTTATTGTCTCCGCCAGGCCGAAAGGCATGGCGAGAGAGCAGGGACGTGCAGAAGGATTTGGAGAGGCAGGGGCTGGAATTTCAAAAGGGCACTTTTTGGATTTTGTTTCACGGACAATTATCATACTTTTAGACCCAAAAACCCGAAAAGGTATCACTGCGTGCTTAATGGACTCAAAGTCACGCACCCAACAAGCTTTGAACTGAGCAGATTGGACATTCCGTTCCAGAGATAATGGCCAAAACATCTTGAAAACGGCCACTTTCGCCGATTTTCGATCACCAATTTTTGGCCATTGTCGCCCGTTTTTCTTTAATAACACGGGCAAGGAAGGTCGTACGGAGACAAACTAGACACCTGAGAAAAGTTCACTTTGAGCTGCATCCAACACATCCACTGGCATGTCCGTCGGCCTTACCGTTAAGCCGCTAGGGGCAGTTGTATTTGTCTTCTTTATTTTGTCTTTTTCTCCTGTCTGGAGAGGGCACTTTTTTTAGCGACAGGTAAAAGGGCAGGGGCTCAAGCCCCCTTTCATGTCTATGTGTGCACGTGCATGCGAGAGAGTATGTTTTACCCCCCTGTCTGTCCGTCCGTCCGTCCGTGTGTCCTGTCCGTCTGCGAGCAGCTAATCTCCGGCACCGTTGGCCCGGTCGCTACGAAACTGTGCACACACACTCCATGGATGCCAATTCAGAACCTCTGCCCCAATTTTTCACATGGGCCTGTTATAGCGCCACCAGGAGGCCAATTTGTGCAAGACCCATTTTTTTTACATTACTCCTACAGATTTTATCCAAACATCATGCAAATCGGTACACAGTATCTCTATAGTCATGTGATCAACACGGATCTGTCAGGTTTCCCATATTCCATCCTCATTGCCTAAGGTTGGCTTCCAAAGTTTGCAGAATTGGTCAGTTTTGAACAAAATGCCTCAAATTATGCACGCAGCTTGCGATTTCCGTGAAATTTCACACGCACTAGGCCAAGGAAGAAATGCCACCCTTTTCACACCAGCTGCTAATTTAAAAATGACTGGTTTGTGTAATAATTATTTACTTATTTTGATGACGTCATCAAACAATGACATCACAACATAATCACAACCATGTAACTGTCCTTTAAAATGACTTGTCCTAGGTATAAATGTGATTTACCAGGAAATCAACCTGCTTTCTTACAACTTCCTCTTGTAAATTAGTTATCAGCAACTGATTCGTGTTGGTGAGTCAAATGTTTCACTGGGTCGTACATCGGAATGGAAGAGAAAATAATAACTTCCATGGTGCTGTGGTAGTTGGACACGAGGTCTACTGCTTTGAAGGACACTGGAGGAAAGATCGGACTGACGTGCATGTCTTTAACACAGTGTCGCTGCGCTGGATGATGTTACCCCCTGTGACAGCAGCTGGAAGAGGAGAAGGTCACCTCGAGGTTCCCTCCATACTCTGGAGCAATGTGTCAGCTATGCTGATCGAACATTCCATCTACATTTTGGCGGTCGGATTTCTTTATGCATTTGACGTCGACACCCACAGATGGTTCAAGCCCAGGGTTTGTGGGAATGTTCCAGAAAACAAGCACTTCTACCGAGCCTGTGTCTTGGATCGGAAGGTCATATATGCAATGAGGGCTCGAGACGCTGTCATCTACAAGTTGGACACCACCACGATGGTCTGGTCTTTAATTAACACCAGAGGCACTCCACCGACTGCTTCCTCGGGTTACTCTGCCACCATCATCGGGACAAAGATGTTTGTATTTGGGGGCTGCAGACACCAAAGCAGACTCCAAGGCTTTAACAACATTAGTGTGTTTGATACAGAGACCAACTGCTGGCTGAGCACTCCTGCACTCTTTCAGCGGCTTCCAGAAGGACGCGAATATCATTCAGCCTTTGCCTACAATGGAGAGCTGTACATATTTGGTGGCAAACGCGATAACAAGGACTTGAAGGATCTGTGGAAATTCAATCCAGAGACCTTCTCCTGGAAGAAGGTGGAGCCCAAAGGAAAAGGCCCGTTTTCAATGTATAGTATGATATGTTGCATGGTGGGAGATCGTATGATCATCTTTGGAGGAACCAAACGATGCTTCTTCTTCAAACCATACCTAACCGTCGTAGCGCCTGTTCACACTGATAAACTGTTCATCTTAGATTTGAGGCCTAGTCTGAAGACATTATGCAAGCTAACAGTTATTCAGTACAATCTGGAGCAGTCAGAACTCTCACACAACATCAGGTGGGAACTGTCAAAACTGAAAAAAATGGAAGAACTGAAACTGAAAGAAATGGTTCTTCGATTTGTGCAGCAACATAGATTTCTTTCTATAGGGTATCTGGGCTTACACCGTTAAGAATTTACTTGATTAAATGTATCGATTTTCAATTAATTTAATTAGTTTTTGGGGCTACTGAAAGTTACAGTTATGGTATGTGTGATATCAAGTGTGAGCTTACCATAATCACAGTAATCATTAATCATATTCCAGCTTTTGGAGAGAAATGAGACTGACTCCATAGAGCCCTGCAGAGGGGAGGTGTGTGTGTCTGTGTCCAGCTGATGCTCGTTGACGATTGATAATGTTATATACATCAAGGCAATAGCGCCACCAGCGGGTCTAATATAGCAACACATCTTTGGAACAAAATGCCTCAAATCATGAATGCAGTGTCCGATTGCCGTGAAAGGCCTAAGAATAAATGGCACCCTTTTCACATTGGCCTATTATAGCGCCACCAGGAGGCCACAATAACGTACCTGACCTGGCGGAGGCCTGTGCTCCGAGGAGCACTTTTTCTAGTTTGCACATGCCTTCCATAGGGCTAGACCACACATGGACAAATGACATCATCAACATGCCACGGGCATTGTCCCACTTGAGTAAAAGATGAAAACTATTATATTACTACTATATTCATTTTAGAAAACTATTTCTAAAATGAATAAAAGATATAAGGTGTTTTAAATGTATTTTCTTTTTTATAGAGGGCAATTATAATGTATTAAGGCATATAAGGCTTATTAGCCAAGGATCCTTTTAACTAGCCTGGTAAACCCCCCTCCCTCCGGAAATCTCATTTGCATTTGATTTCAGGAAGGAGGTCTGGGATTGCGCAGGGAGTAAAGCTGCCCGAACACTGCGTGTTCGGACCAATCAGCGGCTGCTAGGGGCGGGATCATCCAATCACCTGCCTAGTAGCTTGAAAAAAAGAAAAAACGTCTGTCATCGATTCTGCGACCGGAGTCTCAGATGGGAAGTAGGCTGTGAAACAAATGTGTGTCGCAAGCTTCTTCCATTTGACGGTGTCAGGTTACCTTTTAACAGAAACAGGCGATCTGTCTATGCCTAGAGGGCTACAATACAATGACCAAGGGCAAAGTCAACCTGGAGGGCCTTTGTGTTCACAATGCACTGGTTAAGCAAAACATTACACGGTCTAAAAGTGAATTCTTTTGAAGGGTTCACATTATGTGAGAAAAATCGCTGAGTCATGGTCTGAATCCACTTCAGAGGATGAAAGGGTCAAAGTGTGACTATAGTGACCATCTCTAAGTTCTGGCATTCAAGACCACAGAGTCAACTTTTCAGGGATACCGGTAAAGGAAGAAACCATGTGGTGACTTTATAAGAACGATCCAATGATTTCGGAACCTGTTTGAGGAGCCAACAAGACTGCAAACCATGGGCGTCAGAGCCATTATAAATCATTTTTATTATCAATTGTTCTGGTCAATTATCTATTTCAATTATCTATTTCACTGGTTCTCAAACTTTTTCATGTGAAGGACCCCCAAATTGATATGTATTTGGCCGGGGACCCCCATCTGAAAAGGTTTTGTCCCAGGGACCCCGAGAAGAGAAGATTTATGTTAAAATAAATTCAAAACTATTCCAAAATAGCAGATGTACAAGCTCGCAGCGTGGCGTGAGCTTGTACATCTGCTATTTTTGAGAACCACTGTTCTACCTAAGAGTTTTCTAAAAAAACTTATGTTGCTATATATATATAGCTGAAATAAAATGATAGACACTTTCCCCCTTTTTATAATGGTCAACCCCCCCCCCAACGTTACCATCAAAAAAATAAGTGCATCTGTCTTTTCAATCTACGCTCTTTTCAGAGTGCTGTCACAGTCCTACATGATCAAATCAATTCCGCCAGCTTACTGAGAGAATACCAATGACATTCTATACCTCTAACGTATGGTGCACGGACAGAGATGGGTGAAGATACTGGGTCAAAGAAAATATCACAATACAAATACAAAATACTGGCCTGAGAAACAAATACGTAGTTTGTAGTTTGAAAAGACATTTTGAAAAGAAATGATGCAATGATAAGCCAATTCATAGATTGATTGTCAAATATTAAATTGACTGCTAGTGCCAGAATTTCTAAGAATAAATTGATCATACAAGCAGAGTGTTTTTCATGGTGTTTGGAGCAGGCAACCAAAATGTTTACCACTGTGTGTGAGAGCGCAGGCCAGAGTGACCTTGTTAACGTCAAAATCTAGACAAGAACTAAGGCATGAGACTGAATACACACACTCCTACACAGAGCTGCCTCTACGCCTGTACTTCAAAGACATCAGGATACTGACCAGGATACTGACAACAGGATACTGACCTTGATATTGACACCAGGATACTGACAACAGGATACTGACCATGATACTGACAACAGGATACTGACACATATCATCACACATAATGAAATATTAGTCTTGTCTGACCATGTACGGGTTATGCAGTAAACGTTGCGCCGGGCATGGCATGCTTAGAGGCGGGGCTGTGATACGGCTGGATGGAGGAATGCGAGGCTGTCTTAACGATTCATAATCTACATCACACCGACTGTAATAATCATCACGACTAAACGACACACAGCGAACAGCAAAGTGATAATAAGGAACGCTTATTCTTTTCCCAGGTTTTCTGCGGTGGTAAATATTTGAACGGGCATTAAACGCGCGGCGCAGCGACTGTGATGAGAAGGAAGGGGGGGAGCGGGGGGCCCAGGGCGTTAGTAATAGACCGTACCCAGTGAGGGGCTAATGAAAGAGCCGCGGAACCTTAAAATCTCATTTGTCTCTCACACCGAGCGATCCGAGATGAGCCCTCCTCGCGGCCACGTCGGGGAGAGAGGACCAGACTGCTCATAAACACACGCACGCACGCACGCACACGCACACACACACACACACACACACACGTACACATGTACGCG
>NC_137622.1:39000350-39009723 GCF_963280865.1 Gymnoscopelus braueri
TTAAAGCAAACATTTTTTATTACAATCTTTGCTTCTGGGGGGTCCCTGGAACAACATATCTTGAGATGGGGGTCGGCGGCCAAATACATATCATTATGGGTGGTCCTTCACATGAAAAAGGTTTTAAGCACCACTGATTATAGCAACATACGTTTTTCAGAAACCTGAGTTACAAATGTTCGCTTAAAAAAAAAATATATATATTCAAAGATTTGCACAACTTTTCACGATTAAAAAAAAATAGCAGATCTGCAAGCTCATAGCGTGGCACTCGGTGCCGCGCTATGAGCTTGTAGATCTGCTATTTTTGAATAGCCCAAAGAAATCTTAAAATGACACACAAATGTGTTCCCGGTCTTTAATGGGTTAAACATTTATGAAGGCCGATAACAAAGAGAGAGCGTACCCCCGCGCAACGGGGCTAATCGAATCAATGCTGGTTATGAGGGCATGTAGGTATAAGGCCCTCCACACTCACTCTCTCTCTCTCCCTCTCAGAGAGAGAGAGAGAGAGAGAGAGGGGGATGGAAGAAGAAAGGATGAGGCAGCTACAGAGAAAAGGGGGGGACGGATATATATCAGCCCCTAAAATACTCATCTTGTCCCGTGTCAGGGCAGTAAATAAACTGCGGCATGTCGCTGTCACAGTGAAGACACTGGCGCTTATATTACTTCTACTTTCCATCAACACCAAACCCCCCCGTCCCTCCCTCTCCCTCTCTCTCTCTCCATCTCTCTCCCTCTCTCTCTCCATCTCTCTCTCTCTCTCTCTGCGTGTGGAGGATTTTTCATTTCAAAATACTTTGTCCATTTTGAAACGAAAATATTTCGATGCCTGAATTCCATGAGTCAGTACTTTTGTTTTTCGAAATACATGCGATCATATCATCGCAGGAATATTACTACCCCCCCCCTCCCACACACACACACACACACACACACACACACACACACACACACACACACACACACACACACACACACACACACACACACACACACACACACAGCTATTAAGTTCAATAGCACACCGCAGTGTGGGTTTGTCTTTATTGTCAATAGTTTGTCTTCGCCGTGTCACTGTTGTCAGAGTGGGGTGTCGTGTTTCATTTTCTTATTTATGCCGCGGTCGTCTATTTTTCAACAATAAGTTCTCAGTTTCATTTCTCTGCCCCTTTGGTTGTGGTTGACCTTTATTGGGGTTTCCTGGGTTTGGAGGAGTAGTGCCAGGGGCTGCAGATGTATGCCGGTGTGGTCGCCAGCGACTGTAGTGCCCGACCACTTCGGTCTGCCACCTCGGGGCGACTGATTGCCTCGTCACTCAAGGGTCCTTCTGGCCGATCCACACGGTCACGACTCTTTTCTGTTCTGGCCCCACAGTGGTGGAATGAACTTCCCACTGATGTTAGGACAGCAGAGTCACTGCCCATATTTCGCCGCAGGCTGAAAACTCACCTCTTCAGGAAACACTACCCTTCCTCTCTGCCTGACCTACTTGTTGTTAACTAGTTGTACGAACGCTTGTTTTCTATTGCTGTATTGTTTATTGGATTATTGGATTGTTTATTGGATCTTGTTTAGTCGATATACTTATTTGTTTTAGCTCATGCTCATTTGATTTAGCTATTTTGTCTCATCTGTTTAAGGAAATAGGTAGCTGATATATTGCACTTTTACCTTAGCGCTAGGTATACTCTTGGCTGCTTGTTTATGCAGAAAATGCACTAAAGACTTCAGGTGATTAGTAGTTTTCGTTCCCTACCTATGTTGAATACACTTATTGTAAGTCGCTTTGGATAAAAGCGTCTGCTAAATGACTGTAATGTAATGTAATGTAATCGTTTCAGCGACTGGCAACGTCTTTTGGGATGAAAAACTTGAACATGCAAAGACATGGTCCTCAGATGCGGACCATAGACCGAGTCAATCCTCTATTTTACGTAGCCTTCTAACAGACCCTAACCCTAAACCTAACCTGAACCTCACAAAAAGTATGCCTAAACCTAACCTGAACCTCACAAAAAGTATGCCTAAACCTAACCTGAAACCTGATCTTAACCATAAACCTAAAGATTGAGATGCAACGTAGGCCTACCTAAAATGTAATCTTTTTTTGGGGGGTGTTCAGAAAACTATTGTTGTCACTGAACCATTACCGTTTCCTCTGGCGATTGGGTTGTGTGAGCAGATATACACAACATCCAGGCCACAGCTCAGCTAACGGTGAATGGGCTGTATGGACAGATAAAGACGCATTGCTTCACCGAGAAAAAAACAGAACGAGAGAGAGAGAAAGAGGGAGAGAGAGAGAGAGAGGAGAGAGAGAGAGAGAGAGAGAGAGAGAGAGAGAGAGAGAGAGAGAGAGAGAGAGCCATGGCAGGGGAGACAGCTACACCTGCAGCATATCGTCACAGTCGGGCAGAAACCTTGTAGGCCTATCTCCATATTTCAACTTCTTATATATATTTGTTTTTCTCCAATAAATCGCGCAGAAATCGCTTATCTCCATATTCTAACTTTTTGTGTTTTTTCGTACGTGATCATACTACAGTGTCACACAAAAGCATCAAAAGTAGCAGATGTGCAAGCTCGAAACACGTCGCGTGTAGATCTGCTACTTTTGCTATTTTTTAATTAGAATCCAGAAAAGTAACAGTTTTGGAGGTGGAGGTTTCCAGTGGTGGAAAAAGTACTAAAAGTATCAAAACTGCAATGTAGAAGTACTCTGTTACAAGTAAAAGTCTGGAATTCAAAATTTACTTGAGTAAAAGTACAAAAGTATTTGCATCGAAATGTACTTAAAGTACCAAAAGTAAAAGTACTATGTTTGAAAATAGCAGATCTACAAGCTTAATGTATATTTAATAATATTATCATTTTTATCTGAAAAGTAACTAGTAACTAAAATGTTCAGATAATTGTAGTGGAGTAAAAGTACAATATTTGCCTCTGAGATGTAGTGGAGTAGAAGTAAAAGTATTGGAAATTGGAAATAATCAAGTAAAGTACAAATACCTCAAAATTGTACTTAAGTACAGTACTTGAGTAAATTTACTTAGTTACTTTACACCACTGCAGGTTTCCACGCGACAGCGACAATATGGGAAACATTTTGAAGGTGAAAGTGTGTCTGTGGTCGCTGTCGCCTCACAGCTAGAAGGCCCTGGGTTTGATTCCCACCGGGAACGCTGTGGGCGTGTTCTCTCCTCCGAGTCATCAGTGCCCATACCCTATAGGTGGGGTTGGTGAAAGGGCCTTTCTGTGTGGAGTTTGCATGTTCTCCCCGTGTCTCCTAGGGTAGGTACCCTCACAAAAACACATGCAGTAATCCTGGTCTCTATACCGCCTCCCCCTGGTCAGCCGGGGCGCCTGATGGAGGGGAAAGGAACTGGTTGGACTGACGTGTTCCTTCCACGCGCTACGTCCTACCGGGGAAACTCCCCCCTGTCAGGTGATAGGAAGCGGCTTGCTAGCTCCTCATGCATCGAAGGAGGCATGAGCTCAGTTCTGTGCCCTCCCCTAGGCTGGCAGAGGGAGAGTAGCGCCCAGGATTACATAGGCAATGAATTACAAAATCGTGGGATAAAAATGTAAAGAGAAAGAGAAAAGAAAAAACAAGCTATAATAATATTTTTTTCTCCACAATTTCCTGAAAAGTAACGGTTTTCCAGACGTACAAGATTTCCACCCGACGGGCGACAACCTATTCATGTGCACCGTCTGCCATCGATAGCCGATGACTCTGCCACGCACACAGGCAGCCCGCCGTGCGGCAGGGGGGGGGGTTATCCAGGGTTAAATGGACCAATCACATAGAGAAAAGACGGCATTACACAGTGCATTAGGCATCACCTAACCCCCCTCCTCTCTCTCCCTCTCCTCCCCCCCTCCCCCCTCTCCCCCCCCCCTCTCTCTCCCCCCTAGGTGTGCGGCAGCCCGATAGTGTCAGACTTATTTGCACATTCACCTGAAATTCTCCAGAACTAATGGATTCCAGGGGGCTCCAAACTACCTGCAGTATACTTGCTGATCCCCAGCAGTTCGTTCGTCGCTGTCGGGCGGATACCTCGTATGTGTCCATTTTTTTAATTATTATTTAAAAATGTTGAAAATAGCCGATCTACAATAAGCTCACAACGCGTGGCAGATATAGCGTAGATCTGATATTAACACTACTTTTGTGGGACCGCTCTTGTACGATGAAGTACGGGCTGTTAATTCGCAAATAAAACATATAAAGTTGGCGTTATGGAGATACGAGTTTTTCTGCCTGACGACAACCGGTTATTACAGCCAGCCAAGCAGTCAATCAGCCGTCAAGCAGCCATGCAGCTAAACAAACCACACAAGCAGCTCTAATATGCACACACAGCCTCTGAAAAGAACCCACAGTATTCAGCCACCTGTAGTATTTATCATTATTATCATTATTATTATTTATGGTGAACCAGAGTATAGGAGAAAGCTTTAGTTGTACATGTAACATGACCTCCTCCCAGCTTTGCTATATTCGCTGTCCATGTGCTCACTCAGGTCTAGATAGATAGATAGATAGATAGATAGATAGATAGATAGATAGATAGATAGATAGATAGATAGATAGATAGATAGATAGATAGATAGATAGATAGATAGGATCGATCGATCGATAGTTAAGAGAACAAAATAAGAACATTATAATGAAAAGAGTTCTTCATGATTATTATTTTTTGTCAAAGATTTGCCATGGACATGGACAAGTCCAGTGGTGGAAAAAGTACTCACATGTTTTATTTTTTAGTAAAAGTATCAATACTGCAATGTGGAAATACTCTGTTAACAAGTAAAAGTCCGGGATTCAAAATGTGCTTGAGCAAAAGTATAAAAGTATTGGCATCAAAATGTACTGAAAGTACCAAAAGTAAAAGTACTCATTATGCATCCCATTACAAGTTTTCAAATGTACACAAATCTTTTGAAAATAGCAGATCTACAAGCTCACAATGCGTCGCATCGTGACATTATGTGTCTCTAACTCTGAGAGTGTACAAATGGGACCAAATTTGTACACTCTCAGAGTTAAATGAACATTAATGATGATGATACAGTGTAGATTGGGAACCCCAAGAAATCAAAATGGTTTGAGTCCCTGGCATATCTTTTCGAATGGGGGCCCGTGGGCTGATATGTGTCAATTTGGGGGTCCTTGACACGAAAAAAGTTTGAAAACCACTGCTTTATATCTTGCTTTCTTTTTTTTTCTTTTTTCTTTTCTACCCACACATTTCTGTGTGTTGCCACCATAGAGTTAAAAATAATAGAGAGGGCACCCCGAAATCCCCTCCCATCCACTTGCATTGAGTTTGCTCACCCAGCGCATGAAGCGAATTCACCCCTTCTTCCGGGTTGGAAAGTGTGATGGGCGTAGCCTATTTGGGGCCACTGTGATACGTTCTGCGTCACAGAAGTGACGCGTTTTACGTCACAGAGGTGCGCGGCCCCGTGCGCAAGCTTGTGCGCAAGCTCGTGAGTCGAGCCCATTGGTCGAAACAGTTTTCGCTCGTACATTGTGCAGTGGCCTCGTCCGTTTAAGCTGCAGTACCTACGAATGGCCAGCATGTCCATTTCGCTTCAATGCAACCACTGGGTTCTGGGGGCTTGGATGCCACTGCTGCTGTATCCTAGTGACTCATCTGCCAGTGAGGAGCCCCCACCGAGAGGACGTTAGAGTACAACGTAAACTGAAAAAAAGAACTTGAAGCGTTGTGGAAAGTTTGTAAAGTCCTGGGTTACCCCGGTGCAGTCGAAAAATAGCTTTTCAATCAGGAAGTATGATGATGATGATGATGATCCACCCAGTCAGGCAGTTAGCCAATCTATAACTATATAAGGGCCTCTACAATCTATAACTATAAGGCCTCTACAATCTATAACTATAAGGCCTCTACAATCTATAACTATAAGGCCTCTACAATCTATAACTATAAGACCTCTACAATCTATAACTATAAGGCCTCTACAATCTATAACTATAAGGCCTCTACAATCTATAACTATAAGGCCTCTACAATCTATAACTATAAGGCCTCTACAATCTATAACTATAAGGCCTCTACAATCTATAACTATAAGGCCTCTACAATCTATAACTATAAGGCCTCTACAATCTATAACTATAAGGCCTCTACAGAGCCTTGCATAGCTTGAGATCCAACATAAAATGACAGTTTCGTCTCCGCTTTATAGATTCTGGTCTGGATGATAAAAGAAAAAAGAACCTGTATCCACATTCCAGTAACAATTCTTCAGCTCGTTAATTTAGGGGTATTATCTTGGTTGGCATCGGTGATGTGTGTGTGTGTGTGTGTGTGTGTGTGTGTGTGTGTGTGTGTGTGTGTGTGTGTGTGTGTGTGTGTGTGTGTGTGTGTGTGTGTGTGTGGGGATAGGTAGTCTACTTCCTGTGAGTGCAGCATCAGTTGCATTCTTTTATGATCAGCTTGCCGAATGTGTGTGTGTGTGTGTGTGTGTGTGTGTGTGTGTGTGTGTGTGTGTGTGTGTGTGTGTGTGTGTTGTGTGTGTGTGTGTGTTCCTGTATCAATATGTAATTAGAAACTAGCTAGGAACTGCTGCAGTCTACGCCAGCTGTGTGTGTGTGTGTGTGTGTGTGTGTGTGTACACACGTGCGTGTGTGTTTCTTTATGTGCCGTCATTATACTTATGAGCCACAGACAACAGCCCCGCAGCCCCACACACACACACACACACACACACACACACACACACACACACACACACACACACACACACACACACACACACACACACAACACACACACACACACACACACACACACACACACACACACACACACACACACACACACACACACACACACACACACACACACGGACGGTTTGCTGTTTAATGGAGCTCTTCTCTTCTTTAATGAGCGTTGTAGTCGTTCTCCTCTCCACTGTCTCCCTCATTACCTCTCTATCTTCACTCCTTCGCTTCCTCTTCTCTCTCTCTCTCTCTCTCTCCACCATCCCTCTGTACCTGCACTGTCATCCACTCCTCTCCTCTCCTCCTAAGTCCTCTCCTCTCCTCTCCACTCCTCTCATCTCCTCTCATCTTCTCTCCTCTCCTCTCCTCCTAAGTCCTCTCCTCTCCTCTCCACTCCTCTCATCTCCTCTCATCTCCTCTCATCTTCTCTCCTCTCCTCTCCTCCTAAGTCCTCTCCTCCCATCTCCACTCCACTCCTCTCTACTCCTCTCCTGTCCTCCTTTCTCCTCTCCTCTTCTCTCCTCTCATTTTCCTCTCCTCTTATCTCTACTCCTCTCTTCTCTACTCTCCTCTCCACTCCTCCTTTCTCCTCTTCCACCTCCTTTCCTCTCCTCTATAACACCAACAATTCTACTCCACCTGTTTGTCTCCATATCTCCTCCATCTCTCCCAAGGGCCCTAATGGTATTCATTGTCCTCTCTCTCTCTCTCTCTCTCTCTCTCTCTCTCCTCTCTCTCTCTCTCTCTCTCTCTCCTCTCTCTCTCTCTCTCTCTCTCTCTCTCCTCTCTCTCTCTCTCTCTCTCTCTCTCTCTCTCTCCTCTCTCTCTCTCTCTCTCCTCTCTCTCTCTCTCTCTCTCTCTCTCTCTCTCTCTCTCTGATGTATGGTGAAGTATTCTTGCAGGTCCGTCAGTCTGTAAGATTTGTCTTTTGTTCCATTGTCTGGGTATGAAATTAAAGCATTAAAGGACAGAGCCCCCCCCCCCCCCCCTCTGCCCCCCCCACCCCACCCCCCTGCTCATCACTTGTCTCTTTTTTACCCGACTTCAATTTACATTGAACTGCAGCACAATGATAATTTTGTCACTTTGTTACTCGCTCTTTCTTTCTGTCTCTCACTTTGACAGAGCGGTTTTGTGTGTGTGCGCGCGTGCGTGTGAGTGCGTGCGTGTGTTGTGTGCGTGTGATAAAGATAAATAATGAAACACAGTGCTTTCCACTCTTCATTTGTTGTCGACGTCGGTTGGAAACCTTGTATGTCCATGTAACTTTTTCAGGAAATGGGGAAAAAAAAGAACCTGCGTTCCAATGGATCCAATGTAGTTACAAGCTCGACAGCATTCTGAAATAACGTATGTTTCTATATCAGTGGTGCTCAAACATTTTCATGTCAAGGACCCCCAAAATGATATGAATTTGGCCGCCGACCCCCTATCTCAAATATTTTGTTCCAGGGACCCCCAAGAAGCAAAGATTAGATTTTTTCAAAATAGCAGATCTACAAGCTCGTAGCGCAGCACTCGGTGCCGCGCTATGAGCTTGTAGATCTGCTATTTTTTAATAGCCAAAGTGTAAAATAATGCTTTTTAGCTCAAATAAA
The DNA here is from genome assembly GCF_963280865.1 of Gymnoscopelus braueri. NCBI lineage: Eukaryota > Metazoa > Chordata > Actinopteri > Myctophiformes > Myctophidae > Gymnoscopelus > Gymnoscopelus braueri. The sequence goes on from NC_137622.1 coordinate 39,008,712, forward strand.
AAAAGGACACAGATGCGTTCCAGGTCTTAAAGGGTATACTTTTCATAGGTTCAATTTCCTACTATTAACGCGTACAATCTCTGTCCGTACGTCGCCTGTGCATCTGTAGTCATCTGTAGTTCATCTGTAGTTCATCTGTAGTTCATCTGTAGTTCATCTGTAGTTCATAAATCTTGAGACCCGTCCGACCGTTCGTCTGTCCGACCGACAGTGGTCTAAGTACATTTACTCAAGTACTGTACTTAAAAGTACAATTTTGAGGCACTTTTACTTTACTGGCCGTATTGTCCATACTTTTACTCCACTACATGTCAGAGGCAAATATTGTACTTTTACTATACAGTTATTTGAAAATTAATATTATTACTAGTTACTTTGCAGATATAAATTATGACATTATAAAACATACATTAACCACTTTAGTCCTATTTTATACCTAGGCTATTTGAAAATAGCCGATCTACAAGCTCGCGACGCCTTGTGAGCTTGTAGATCGGCTATTTTCAAAAATGTTAGTACTTTTACTTTTGGTACTTTAGTCAAGTACATTTTGATACCATTACTTTTCGGACTTTTACTTGTAACGGAGTACTTCTACATTGCAGTATTGATACTTTTATTTAAGTAAAACATTCAAGTACTTTTTCCACCACTGCCGACCGTCCGTGACACTGCAGTACGACCAAGTCAGGCGTTAGTTAAGTCTCGATCTCCAGGCTTTTATTTTTTATTTTTGCTAAAAAAATAAGAGCCTAGACCAGCCTATTGACGCGACTGGAATAGGAAGTGTTTCATTTTCCCAACCAACCAGAGTGCAGTGGCGTCGCTCCAAATGTTGTGACATCAGGGCTCTCAATGCTACACATTGGGGAGGAGGAGGGGCATCGGGGTCGTGGCGGGGGCTGACGGACAGATCTGTGAACCAATAGGATCCGGCGGAATTTTCTCTCCGCAGATTTTGAACCCGCCCCTCTATGCCAGATATGAGACACGCTCTAGGGCAGCCTAGGCG